>NC_056709.1:17778919-17817364 GCF_018831695.1 Puntigrus tetrazona | reverse complement strand
TATATATTTTATTTTATTTTTTTCCAAACAAACACAAAAGGTCTGAAGGGATTGAAATCTTTATTCTATTCTATTCGGTGAACTCAACTCTTTATTTATGATGAGATCTTTGTACTTAATCGTGGCACTGAGCACCGGTTAGAAACGACCAAAACAAGCAATGCTCCATCTGTCTAACCCCGAGCAAGACACGGTCCTGGAGATTGTTTGTTTTCTCACGGAGGTGTGTTTAGGGAGCATGTGAAGTGTTCTCGATAGGGAGAGAAAGATGACTGCGCTTAACTCACAAAAACAACATCCATTATTGTTGCATAAGGCGTTAATAATACATAACTAACGAGCAGTTCCCATCGACTTTAACACGTTAAATGAACACAGACAAACCTCTCTTCAGCAGGATCAAAACAGAGCAGCGGTGACGCGGGCATATGACGTCACAGCGCCCGCCGACAAAATAAAAGTCCCGTTCACAGCCGTTGTCTACAATGACACTGTCAAGAACAAAGCAAGTGTTAGAATTTTAATGTCTGGTGCAGAATCCAGAGATAGCAGCAGTAACCATCTCAATAATCATCTCTGTGTTTTGGAACATGGTAGCTGGTTAAACCACCCAAATCCAGCTTATGCCGGTGGATGCATGTTTCAATGATAAATTCAGTTCTATTTTCACTTGCTAGTTATTGATGAATAAGTATGAACAATTGCTTTTTAAAAACAGCTTTCAGTTAAAGCATGTTTAAGCATGTTCTGCTTTATTAATGGAGCATAAAAACAGACATTCAGAAGAATAATTCAGTTCATTAATGCGAATGTCATTCAGCAATCTTCATTAAAAACACCTTTTTTGTGTTTGTGTCCTTGAATTTAAATGAGAGAAAAAAAAAGAATTGGCAGTAATAACTTAACTGAACATAACTGAATTATGAACTACTAACAGTTTTCAACAGCTTGTGTAACATGCAGATTCACTTGTTTGACAAAAAGTTGTTTTTTTATGTTTTTTTTTCTGCTTAATCAATTGCACAGAAACAGATTACATGAACAAATGTATTTTATAATATTTTATAATGAGTAAGAGATCATTTGTGAATATATATTAAAATACCCAGAAACATAGTTCAGTTTATTTATATTTAGTAATTTTTATAACCATGCCTTATGAAATAACTTTACTGGTGTGTAACTATATTAAATGGTGAGTTGAAAATGAACCCAAGTGCAGTTTATTGTGATCCATAACACAAATATAGAGTTGACTTGAACAGACTTGTCATGGCATGCAACAAACTAGACTCACGGACAGCAGGTTACAACTTTATAATACAAGACAAGATACAAATTGAGACAACATTGCTTCTTATATCAAACAATGACAGTCACGAGACCAAGACAGCCAATGAGAAACATATGACTAGGACAACCAATCAGAACATACAGAACAGACACCGATCGGTGTATGACATCAAAGTACCACACAATACATACTGAACAATAGTATCCCTAGCTGGGTTACTATCTTTATCATTTCTAACTTCAGGGAGAACACAAGCGTTCATAAAACAGAATGCTGTTGGAAGGATTATGACGGATGAGGAAAAGGAATGGATGGTCTGCAGTAAACGTCTGGGCACATGAACGATTGGCGACAATGGCTCCCGTGGCTTCATTGTTGGGTGACATACCTTAAAGATTGACCTTCTGCCTATCAAACACATCCTCCATTCCCTTGCTGATCAGAAGACTCTTCATATCTTAGATTTCCTCCATATTACTTCCATACTTCAACTTCCTCTTGGAGCATCTTGCTGGGTTTGGTCCACTCCATCAGCTTCTCGTAGGTCAGTGCCTTTTCAAGCTGGATAAGACAAAATTGGTGTGAACATTTTTTTAAACAAAGCTCTTACAAGTCAAGTTTGCTTATAGGCATTGATGGTTCCATTTAACATCCATGGAAATTTTTCATTCCACAAAAGTTTTTAGGGTGGAAAACAGTTCTTTGCACTAAAAAAGAGTGATTCTTTTAAGACCTGTTCACTGAAAGGTTCTTTAGGGAGTTTTATTTTACTGCAGTCTCACCGTTTTGTCTTGAATCTCACGAGGAAGGATGATCAGTGTGGCATGCGTTATTGCTGCGGGTTGTGACATGAGTAATTAGCGTTGTGTTACGCACATACATAAGCGTCTCATACCAGTATTTCAGGTACGACTCCCCTCTGGGATACTGCTGTTCCTCCTGGCTGGTGGTTTCGGTATCTGCTGCGGTGGGTTTTAGGCCCCGTTTTCCTTCCACCCTCCCTCTTTGTGTGGCTGATTAACAGTGCCTGATTGTGCCTGACGCTTTTCCTGGCAGGCACTCTTTTCTATCTTTCTCCATGGTATGTATGTTGGCTTTGATTCTGACCTTGTAAGGGTTCAGCATTTGGTAAGATGAATGACATTTTAGCCTGGGTTTTATCATGTATGAACGCGGACAGATAATTTTTTTCTAAAGGGAGCGTTCGAATGCTTTAACTAAGTTTAGGGTCCCGCAACAACATGTTGGTAAGTATAGAATTAGATTTTCTCCTATTTCTCCTAAGTCTGAGTGATTTAATTTAACATGGCATCCAATTAATCTGGAAAACTCCCCCAGCAGAACTGGTCTCTAATGCTCATGATACAGCAGTCTGTCAAGAGCAGAATCAGGTGTTACACACTCAGAAACAGCAGCAACAAAACATCTTACCAACAAAACCCAGTTTCATGTGACATCTGGAATTAAAATGACAATACATGATGATGATGATACAGTAATTCCACATGTCTCAACATGAAGTTGATGATAAATTCAAAATTAACTGTGGTTCTCTCTACTTTTTATTTCTGTCTCAGGATGACTGCAATTTCTTTGAGGTCAGATATCAGGAAGACTTCAGGTACCATCTACATCAAGCCAGACAGGGAAATTGTTAGAATATAACCTGATTTGCGGGAGATGGGTGTGACAGCTCTTCAAGAGGCCATTCACACCTCACAATAACACATTACTACACAAATATCTACATGGCCTCACAAATCTCCCAGACATGAACACTGAGCACACACCTCCATTATAGTATCATCACCTAATCTGGACTATTCAGTCTGAACATTACACATCATAGAAGACGACGGCTTAGATCTTCACACTGACAGAACTGCATATTCTCACACACATAGGACAATAGAATTAATCCCACAATATGACAGTATAATAATATACACACATCCTACATCATACCGTACACATATGCATGGCTACGGTCACAAACTGATGTTGTTAAATTCTGATGTAGGCAAATCTGCCATAAAATTCAAAAGATTTAATCTTTCTGATTGTTATTAGGATGTTTGGCTTTGATATTGTTGCTATAGAAACACAGATTTAGATTATGTAAAATGTTCTGTGTTGTCATTTTGGAAATACGATCTCACTGTCTTTGCTTATATAAGCCAGCAACTATAGTCATTCTTTGCTGAGTGTCACCTGCGTTTCTAGCCTCAGTTCTCTGGTTATCCTGTGTTTTTTTACCTTATTTGTAAATTTTATACAATGCAATATTTGTTCAATAAATAGTGTGTGTGGATCCCAGTTGAGTTTTACACACATCATGCATTTATTCAGTTTTCCTTTTGTTGAAAGAGAATATTGTTGCATGCTGGGAGAAATAACATTTATCATACATTTATCATACCCCATCTGTAACATTTGTGGCATGATATCACCACAGAAATAAATGTTAACTTGTTCTTTAGTTAAAACAGGAAACATTACTGCTAAAATAAGGGGCATTGTATTGTTACAAGGCCTCAATATTATATGTAAACATTACTTAGATCTCTGTGAATGTACATCCAGTGTTGTGGTTTTTTTGTGTGTTTATGTAAAGCTGATTTTTTTTAAGACAGTGGTATAAAAATCAGTGTGAAAAAGCTATTTCCTGTTGTGCTCAACATAGTGCCACAATCATTGTGAACATCAGTTAAAGATCAACTTAACCCAGAACTTCCCTCTAAATATGATTAATAAGTAACTGTACTACTTTTTTATCTCAAGCAATACAAATCAAGTACAGAAGAGTACATCAGGACACTATAAAAAGAGCATGAGAAACTGTGGGGACTGCAAAGTAAGAGCTACACACAAACATCAGTGAAGAATGGCTTGTTCAGGACAGGAAAATGAGATGAGTGAACAGATCAGCTCTGAGGACAGAAAACACAGTCTGAACGATGGAGCTTCAGCTCAACAACGCTGCCATCAGTGCTTCTCTGACATCCACGCAGCATTAAGAGAGCTGACCGCCACAGTCACAGAGCAGAAAGCCAACATCAGAGCCTTAGAGACGCGGCTGAGAGAAGAGCTGAACAAGAAGACTGAGGGTACCTCACCATTAAGATGTTTTTCACAAATTCTTAGTAGAACAAATGGGTAAAATTGAACGTGAACTCTTTGCCATTACAATGAGTACTGTAAATGACATTTAACACAGTCTTCATTAATGCTTCACAGAAATGTCAAATCTTACTCAAAGTGAGCTGGAGAAGTTGAGGAAGGAAATTACAGGTGAAACTATATGAATGGTGTTAATACGTTCTCAGAGTGATACAGTAATATATAAGAATATTGCTTTTGTTTTTTCAATATCAGACAGAGAGATAGCATTTTCGGCTGCACTGACCAAATCTGGTGGTGGAAATGTTGGTCCTTTTACCACTGACATCACACTAGTTTACAAGAACGTCTTCACAAACATAGGGAACGCCTACAACCCCATTACAGGTAATTATCAATGAAATGTAAAGAGTTTTTACATTTCATTTTTTGCAAAAAAATAAACCAGGAGTCTCTAAACCTGCTGCTGGAGAGCTATTGTCCTGCTGTATTTAGAGTTACTTGATAATTACAGACAGGTGTGTTTACAGATAATTACAGAAGGCTATGGTTATCTCTGTATTTTTGAGGACTTGGGGTTTGTGTCTTGAAAGGAATGATTTGGTTCCTCCTCTGGTAAAATCATCTGCTGAGTTCATGGCTGGAAGCTTAGTTTACAGTCTGACATTTAAAACTGAACTAGAAATCAAGTGTCCGGCCAGAGGAGAACTGACCCCAACTGAGTCGCGTCTCTGCATTAATAAATAATTAAGTCATTATATATCACTACCACTCTATTCTCCTATTTGATATTGTTCAGTACTTTAACATTCTGTATAGTTAAAAGCACTATATAATTTAAAAAAAGTGATTGACTTTAGGTCCATGGGTTTTTCCAGCTCTGCTCCTTACCTCACATTAGTTTCCCTTCTTCTTTCACCGTTTCTCAGCACTCTTTAAAAAAACGACAGATGCCAAAGTGCAATTCTTCATAATTTTTTTTGTTTCCCATTAGCACATGCTGATGACGTTTTATTTTTCTAACTTAAAATGTCATTAAATTGGCTCTAAATCTACTTTAACCGAAACTAACAGTTTCTCTTTCACCTGATAATTCCTCTGTTTTTCCTTCTCCTCTGGTTAATTGTTTGGGTGTCCTTCTGGACAGTACACTATCAATCACATTTTAATAACATCAAACCGGTCCACCTATATTCTAACTTCTCTTTTTCCTTGTACTACAGCTATTCTTGTCAGCAATTATTGTAATTCTGGTTACAATAGAATTTTTGGTCTTCCTCAAATCCCTCTAAAAGCTTCAATTGCTTCAGAACTATTATTGCCAGAATCCACCCCTTTCACCACATCACCCCAGTTTTACAGCTGCTTCACTGGTTTCTAGTCATGTCTTGAATTGACTAAGATTCTTTTGTTCACTTTTAAAGCCATCCATAATCTTGCTCCTTCATATCTATTGGACCTCCTTCACATCCACACTCCCTCCCTATTAGAGCTGTCGACTACCACCAGACATCTGAATTATTAACTCCCTATCTCTTTACAAATCCAGACTCTTTTCAAATATCACTTTTTTAAGACTGTGTATTTTACCTACATTTTAATTGTGTAGTCCAACTTTACTTTGTTTTGTTTTGTTTTCATGTTTGTAAAATTTATTGTGCAGTATCCTTGAGTGTGGAGAAATATGCGTATATATATAAAATGTATTATTATTACTATCGAACATACATACATACATGCGGTGCCCAGGATTATTAGACCTATGTTCTACAGTGGGATCTGCAATGCTGCAACGAGTTAGAATCCATGTGCAGTCGTTTATTAGACAATAAGCAATACATTAAGGCAGGCAGAGAGTCAGCAACACAAAGGCAGTCCGATCCGTCAACATGTACAGGGGAAAATCCAAAAGGCAATGGTAAGGAGGCAAGTGATGGGTCAAAACCAGAGTAACAGTCCAATCAGGCAAACAATACCAAGGGGCAAATCAGGGAATCGATAAACAGGTAAACAGGTAGAATCATATAGAATCTACAAGAGAATCAATCAGAATAACAGATAGAGCGCTCGGTAAGGCAGGTAGACTCACAATACTTCGCATTGAGCGCATGCAGGGCCTTTGGTTATAAAGCCCTCTAACAGGAAATGATCAAAGAAGAAGCAGAGGGCTTGAGTACAGCTAGTACTCAGGTGAGGGTTCCCTCTGCTGGCTGGGGTTACAAATGCTCTTATATATTTCATATGTAGCCCATGAAAGCCTAGTACAGGGTCACTGACAGCAGCTGATTCTCTTCTTTCTCCGCTTCAGGTATTTTCACAGCCCCACTGAAAGGAGCGTACATGTTCAGAATCTCTGTCTACAGTCCGGCTAGTCAATCAACTCCATCAACTGTCTACATGAAGAAGAATGGAAACAATGTGATTGTAGCACACGGTCATCAGGATCAGTTTGCGGTGAACGCCTCGAATGGAGCTGTGTTGGTCCTGGACGCTGGAGATGTCGTCTATGTCACTCTTTGTTCTAGCAGGATGATATTTGATAATGAATCTAATCACAGCACTTTCAGTGGATACCTACTGTTTCCCTTAAGAGGATAGGAATGTGGTTCCAGGAAGTCTGAACCTTTATCGATATGGTTTAAGATGAAAATCGTGAAGAATTGTTAACATGTGATCTAGGGGTAGAACAGATTGTGGAAAAGAAATCTACATTTCTCCACACATGTAATATAAACTAATCTGTTTTGTTGAAATAACATGTCAAACAAGATTGACTAGAGTAGATAACTGATCTTTATCTTGAGTTTGATTGACAGACAGCCTGACCAATCATAATCCTCACTTTTTGTCAAACAAACAAACCAGACAAGAGAGTCAGTGGTTTATGATCAGTGAACTTGTAAAATGGTATGCACTGTATTAGGGATGTTCTGCTTGTAATTATCATTTATGTTTAATTCATGCTCTAACTAGAAGAGATTATCAGTTCATATGCTGATTAAATTACGGAGCTAGCTGCTCTACACTAATACACAGTACTTATTGTTTGAGTTTTTTAAAAATGAAATTTTTCCTATCAAAGAGTGACCTGTTCCATTTAGTCTGTTGGTGCGTTGTCAGTGTGTTCTGAAACATGATGTGCAGCATGAGAGAAGCTTGGCTTTCAGACACAGCAAAGGGGCAGGTACAGGTGCAGAGATAGTCCAGTTGTATAGGTGACATGAATACTGTTCTCAAAAAATGCAGCAATCTTTCAACCCTCAACACTAGATGATATATTTACAGATTCATGAGAGTCAATTTAGTAAAATAGTGATATCAGGTGGTTATTGGAAAAAAACAATGGACCAGATTCATGACAGTAAATGATGAAAGAATTACAATTTTGGGTGAACTATCCCTTTCACTCCATTTAAAAATAAATAAATAAATAAAATAAAAAAATAAAAAACAAATCACAAATTAACACAAAGTAAAAACAAATCCAAAATATAATACATTTATCTTAATATATTTGCAGTACTGCAAAATCAAAACATTAAAAAATAAATCTAAAACCTTTTTGTTTTACTTTTACATTATCTTTTACATTGGGAAATTTGCATGGAAATGATATGCAGATGAGGTTATGCATAGTAAAACTAGGCATGGTAAGGTTATTTTCGAGTGGAGATGCACGTACACATAATCTTCACCTAATTGAGATTTATAAGGACATTTTTGGGCAGGTTTTGGTGTGCACATGGCTTTATAAATCTGAACAATTTTGACTGTACCTACACTTTTAGGATCAAATCAACGGCGAGTTTTATAAATTATGCCATTAGCTGAAAATTTTGATCTTAATCTTGTCTTAATACAGTACTGGCTCTATTTGATTCAATTTTGACCCAAATTCAATACTTTATAGTGCAATACACAATGTGTATTGTTAGAAGTGCTATATAAATGAAGGAGATGACTGATTGATTGAATGAGGCCCTGCTGAAACACACAATGCCTTCCCTCACATGTATTTAGTTATTTCATTGAATTATAATTGAATTATTATTATTCTCTTTTTTTGGCAGTAATTAAAATTATTTTGTTGCTTCACAAGGTAGTTGAAGTGCAGACACAACAGAGAAGAAAGCTTGAAAGCTACAGCAACACTTGAGGCCTACCTCGAATAATGTATTTACATGAAATATCTGGCTGTAGTCTGTTAAAACGGATCAAATATACTGACAAACCAAGCACTTCAACACAGGTGTAGATCACTTACAACTCTGATATCAGATTGTGATCTCAATATGGTAAATATGGTAAAGTTTTTTACATCAAAGTTTACAAATATTAATAGTTCTCACATTTGAATAAGCAAGCTCTCGAGTTTTGAAACAGACAAATCTTCATAAAGTTCTTCAAAATATCTTCTGTGTTCTGCAGTTTGAGAATGAGGAAATGATGAAGTCATTTTTATGTGTGGGTGAACTATCCATTTAAAGAATGAGGAGGAAAACCTTGTTGTTCCTCAACCTAAACATGTGAGGGTATTTTTGGCTGGAAATTACTTTTACATGCTTACTTTCAACATTATTTGTTTTTTAGACTTTCTTCTTCAAATACAACAAATATCAGCGGTATGCAAATCGAACCACATTTGGTTTAATATGTACAATATACAGTAAAGCTTGCACATGAAGCCTAGTTCTCTATTTCTCTGGAATTGAACTATTTTATCATTCATCAAGTAAGTACTTGACTGGCCCTCCTCAAAATAACGGTCAAGTTGTTCATTTACAGGTATTGTTTGTAATTATACTAAGTTTTGAATCTAATTTAAAATAACAGAAAACGTAAGCAAAGTTAAGGTTTTTTTTAGCAAAATGACAGGGTTTTTTTACTGTGTATATTAAAACTGTATTTTTTCACTCCATTTTAACATTGACTTCTTTAGAGACAGGCCATAGATGTTGGGCAAGATGGCCGATAGCTGAAGCGACACATGATTGGTCAGATCACCTGTCAATCAAGCTCTTAGGGAAAAGTCAATTAATCACTTAATTATCTCATTATCTCAACTTTAGCTATTTGAGGATTTAGGATTTCAAGACTTGCTTGTGACTCGAAAGGAATGACTTGGTCCCATGGTGAATGAATGATGATATTTTGTATTTCTTCTTTTGGGTAAACTGTCCCATTAAACCCTGTCTGGAAAAGGAAAGTTCAACCAAAAAAGAAAATTCTATCATTAATTGCTCACTATCATAATTTTTCTACAATATTCCGATGGTCTCTTCCAAACATTCTGTTGATAATAAAGATCTTTGTACTTACGTGTCGACAACCTCTCTGTAGAGTATTAGGAGACTCTCTGATTAATATCTTTTAACCCTTTATTGTGATAGTCTCCTAAAAGATACTCTAATGACTATAAATAACTTTAAATATCAACTTATCTTAACACTAACCCTACCTGTCTAATATTCTACTAACATGCTAATGAGAGTTAGCACACAACACTTATAGCTGAACATATAGTACTTATAGTGAACAGAAGGTGTTAAAAGGACCATCAAAATAAAGTGAAATATATATAAATGTTTTGTAGACACTTAAGGTCTTTTAAAGCTGCTTTGCAACAAATCATGTTTATTCACATAAAACAATTTTGGTCATTATCTTGATTATTGAGTCCATCATTACATTGCTTTTAAATGGATAGTTCACCCAAAAGTAAACAATTCTCTCAGTACATGTATCTGTAAGTGATTCTTTTACAATGAAAGTCAGTGGGGTTATTGAAATGAAATTAGGATATCTATAATCTTGATTACATAGTAAACATTCATCCAGGGCAATCCTCTAAAGTATTACTAAATGCTCTTTATTTGTGGTTCTTCTTGTAGCAATTGCATAATATATGTACAATGATGTACAAAACTGAATAAAACACAACTTTACTGAGCCCATTTTTCTGCCAGTCAGTAATTAATTCAATTTGTGTGTGCTGCGTAGGTGTTTAGTTTTGTATAAAAATATAGCAGTCAGGATTTTTTTATACTTGTATACTTGTTGCTCATTTCACTTCTAAACATCTCTGCCTGGATGAAGGAACGTCGGCTAAAACTCAACCTTTCCAAGACACAACTTGGCCAACACATCAAAAAACACCATTTCAGCATTCATCTTAGATCCTAAACTCTGTGAGGAACATGAGGGGGATGTTTGACAACCTTGAAATGTCAGGTCAGATTACAACACCTGAGTTTCTGTAAAATTATAAAAAACAACATAAACTATAACAAGCCAAACCTGTCTAGCCTCAACTCATCTGTTCAGACAAGCCAAAAAAAACAAAAAGGGGAAAAATGACATCAGTATATCAGATCTCCACAGAGCTCTTTACCAGGAAGGATCAACTCAAGCGAAATAAAACACAAGACAAGTTCCTAGACAAGATTTTAGCTTGCAAGGATTGAGCTGTCGGTTGGAAGCGGGAGAAAAGCTGGTTTCTCTCTTTTGCCTCCGAAGCTCAGATCACAAGTTGCTTTATTTGTAGAGGAAAGGACAGGGCAAGATAAGTAAAAGGAAATTAACAAACAAGGACTTCAAACATGCTCGTCGCATAAATTATCATCAGCTACATATCTTTTGTGCTTCAGAATCTTCACTCCTGATTCTCCTGGCACCTATACCAGTCTAAGATATACTATGAGGCCATGTTATGACCTAGAACAAAGAGTGAACTGAACTGAAACTGAAGGGCCACAGGTGCATATATATCAATACACAATTCCAACATTCCATTTCCACCCGGCGGACATGATGTAATGACATGACATGACATGGTACCCGGTGGACACTGGTACACAACTCCAACAATAATCATTCTAGAGCACCTAGGGCACTCTCCTAAGAGTGTTAAATTATATTTATCTAGCTACTGACTGCAGTGGTTCTGTTATCACTCTCTTGTTAGATTTGTCTACAGCATTTGATACGGTTGACTACACTACCTGCTGTGTTGAGTCACAGGTGGGGCTAACAGGCAGTTATTTAGAAAGTCTGTGTTCTTCTTCTGTGGTCTCCTTCAAGGCTCTAACTTGGCACCTTCTTTGTTTTACTTGTGCAACCTTTCTGGCTATTCAACCGGTATTACTTGACTTTTGGATCAAAATTCCTATGAATATTTCAACATGCCCACAGTGGCGTTGGGGTTGGAGTAAGAGCAGCGATTGGTTGAGACAAGTTACCTTGTGTGTAGTCTTCATATATAAAAACAGTGACGTTTAAAAAGATAAGCGCAACTGCAACCAAAGGATCATCTGACAGTCTATACAGGTATGCATGCCATCTTGTGAAGAAAAGCACTGTTTGCAACTTTGTTATTGTAGAATGTACTTCTTTACACTTTATACTATGTTTATACATGGCTGTTATTGTATTATTAAATACAAAAAGATGGGGGGGGGGTCTTCTTTCTCTTCAGAGTAAGGTTAATTATAGCCTAATGTTAGTGTTTTCTAATTATAGCAGATTTTTTGGCGAGGAAATGGGTGTCACGTTGTGAAATGTTTTTAATATGATGGGAATCGTATTTAACATGATCACAGTTTAATAATCGCTCTGGCAAATGGCAACCTGAATATATTTATGATGAATATTACAAAGGGTGCATTACATTAACACGCTGTTTTCTAACGTAATTAGACTTTGCTCTTAAGATGGCGGCAAATGGAAAACATTGGGTGATGCTTGTAGCGGGTTCAAAGACATGGAGCAATTACCGACACCAGGTTTGTGGTTTATATTTATTGATAGACTTGCAGTGCTTTCATTTATTTATTTTTTCCAGGCTGTTAGGAAAAAACAATAATAATAATAATAATAATAATATGAATTATACATACATACATACATATATCCATACATACACCTCCATTGCAGGCTGATGTGTGTCACGCCTATCAGATCATACATCAGAACGGGATTCCTGACGAACAGATTGTGGTCATGATGTATGATGACATCGCCAATAACGATGAGTAAGAGACTTCCTGCTGATTTAAAAGAGCGTTCACATAGATCACCCATCTAAAATATGTATTAGGACGCGTATGATGGGAGAAAAAAGTGTTCTGCCAAAAAGAACTGACACACATTTTTTTCTGTTTCCACAGCAATCCTTATCCTGGGAACATCATTAATAGACCAAACGGACCGAATGTGTATCCAGGCGTCCCAAAAGATTACACCGGAGGGGTAATGTTCATTTTCTATTAATCTATTGATATTTTCTTTCTATATCTAAACACAACACTGGTTATCTTACAGGATGTTACCCCTGAAAACTTCCTGGCTGCTCTTAAAGGAGAGAGACAAAACTCTCAGAAAAAAGTCATTTCAAGGTTTGTTTTTCAGAAAACTACATGAATTATACATGACTAAAGAAGTCTTATTACAGTTCAGATACACATGAATGTATAAATGAGATTATAGGATTATATGTTTGTGTCACACAGTGGGGAAAATGACACAATATTCATCTATCTGTCAGATCATGGAAGTCCAGGCATATTTTGCTTTCCTAACAACACCGTAGGTTTTTTTACTGATCTAAGGATTGAACTAAAATATTTCAGTGCAATGATGTCAACCCCATAAACCCCAAAATACTGTTTACTCCTGAATAGTTTATTTGCAAAAACAAGTTCTTAGCTAACTTACACATTAAACATGACACAATAATAAGAAATATTTATGATCAATTAAATTATCTCTTCATCTGTTCTTTATGATAAGTTTTAAAGAATTAACATGTATTCAAATATTGTATATATCAAAAACCTTTCATTATTAGCCTATATATAAATATAAATAAATGAACTCATTGTTTAACAGCTAAGTTTTACTTGCAGCTTCATGCCAATGATCTCATTGAAACCATCAAGGAAATGGCGAGGAACAAGAAGTTCTCCAAGGTGCATACAAGCAGTCATAAACACCAGTTAAAGATTAGTCCAGAAATGGCTTTTTCTACAGCACAAAGTAAAAGACTGTTTCCTCTTAGATCAGGTTTTAGATCTAATACCTCTCTTTTGTTTTGTGCAGATGGTGATATATATGGAATCCTGTTTTTCTGCATCAATGTTTACCCAACTCCCAGATAACATTCATGGTAAGAATGATTGAATTATAGTGAATGTACTGACTTACATAGCTTGGCTAATGCCCAAACATACAATCTTACCGTCTTGAGAGGGTTTTTCTCAGTTGTTCTGAGCACAGATACGCATGTTTTCTAGTGTATGCAGTGACTGCAGCGGGAGCAAATGAGAGAAGTTACGCCTGTTACTTCGATCCTGTGAGGAAGACCTATCTCGCCGATGTATTCTCAGCTCTTTGGATGTACTACACTGAAACGGTCTGTCTTTAGCATGACTTGAGTCAACAGAAAAATAGAATTATGCTAACAACTTATGCTAACAAATAATAAATAAATAAATAAATATATATGTGTGTGTGTGTGTGTGTGTGTGTGTGTGTGTGTGTGTGTGTGTGTGTGTGTTAATTTTTTTTTTCCAGAATGATCTCGATAAAGTAACATTCCTGAATCAGTTTAGTTATCTTCAGCAAGCGATGAATACCTCTCACCCCTGCTGTTTTGGGGACATGGTAAATTCTTGTAATTGTCACCAGCACAGTGTTCAAGACGTTCAGGTTTGCCTTCCCTCAGTATTTTTTCTAGTGTTTTTAATCTGCCTTTTCTTTAGACAGCTGGTGAGAAACCCATCAGTGAGTTCTTGAGAAACACTCCTCGGTCCATTCAGGAGTCAGCTAAAGCTCAGCAGCTTGTGTTGACTGATTTGACACAGGCCCATGAAGTGCCTTTCAAAATCTTGGAGAATCAAATCAACATAGAAACTGATGAAGACAGAAAACAAGATTTGATCAGAAAACTTGATGCTCTTCATCAGGTATGATATCTATCGAGTCTTTAGAGTACATATAATTAATGATTACTTCATGAATCATTATTTTCCAGATTAAAGCTAAAATTGAAGGAACAGTGGAAACTATCAAACGGCACTTTCCTGACTTTGCACATGAGGATGAAGATTATTCTCAGATGGATTTACATTCTTTCAAAACCGTAGCTGAACATTTCAGGACAACCTGCTTCGACTGGCACGAGGAAGAGGTGAATAACACTGCAAAGTAGATTTAAATGAGCTGATTGACTCTCATTTATTGGCTTGATTAGTGTGTGTATCTAACTCTCACACAGTTTCAGATGGCCTTGTCACACACACACGTGTTCGCTCGTCTCTGTGCTCGTGGAGTTAAAACAGAGAGGTGTGTTCATCACTACTCAGAATCATTTATATACGTTTGATCTTAAATGTCTTCTTAAATATCTAAATATGTGTTTCTGTTACAGGATCATAGAGGTCATAACAAAGGTCTCCAGTCTCTAAATAAACAACACCTTTAAGAAGAACTTAAGAAGAAATTTAGATCCATCTCATCCATCAACAAAAAAAAGAGTCAAATAAACCATGTGTCGACGTTCTATTCATGTGTGCTTACTGGTAAAAGTGCCTGAAAACCATCATGATTACAATTTTGAGCAAAAATAATTATTATCCATTTAAACATTATGCAGAACGATGAAAATCAGTCATTTAATCTCTGATATCAGCCCAGGCCTGCTTGATGGCAATTTTATTTTATTTTTTAATTAAAATTTTTATCTTATAAAACATATTGTCACAAATCAACAGATCAAAAAACTGTTTACTGGAACAGATCCAAACACACAGTCAGAGGAAAAGAACGTACAACTGAACATTATAAAGTGTTACTGAAAAATTATATATTGAATAGCTCTGTATAACATAGTTGAGAAAACACACCAATTTACACAATTAGAAAATAACATCCAATTACAAAAACAACATTTTTGACAAGTCACCAGGCCTAGATGGCCTCCCTCCTGAATTATATTTAGAGATATGGGAAAAGTTTGCTTCCCGCTACAGACCAGCATCACTCATCCCATGCAATGAAAGGTGATTCATAGCTTAATCAAAGAGGGCCACAGCAGTCTTAAAGGACGTCATGCAGCGACTGTTTCATGTACTTCATTTCACAGACTCTCTTCTGAGTTTTTTTTTTTCAGTGGATGTAGAAAAAGCCTTTGACAGGAAGTGGAAATATATGTGGGCAGTTCTGCAATGTTTTGGTTTCAGTGAACATTACATTTCTATGATCAAGATGCTTTACCACTCAATTTACACACAATTTTTACTGCAACAAAACAATAAATAAAATGATAAAACTGAAATTTATATATTTTTCTAAATTAAGTTCACTTTCAAAAAAATTATTGCCAATCCATCAATAAATAATGAACTTATCCAGATTAGTGAACACACACACACACACACACACACACACACACACACACAAAGAGACCAATTAGGGGTCCAAGAGCACCTTAGTTGTTTTCTGCTGGCGCTGGAAATCGAGCTGGCAACCATGTTATGAATGTCTGCAATACCCTTAAAGAAGTATATTAACCTTTCATTTATAATGTCAATCAGTATAAAAGATAGACATAACAGGAGTGACTCAACTGCTGTTCATTGTGGAAGGTGAACTATCTGCGGTTTCTGTCAAACAAGGATCTAAGGGCTCTGAATAGATCAGGGTTCATAATCCTTTCGTCCATGTCCACACTCATGAAGGCTTCATCATTTGTCCAGGCATACTGAGTCCTCCACTCCTCCCGCCTTTCAGGACTTTGTCCGCGATCCAAGCAAGCAGCCAGGTGCGCCGTAGCTGTCCCTCCATTGAGCATGAGCACGAACGACGCTGCAAATAAAAGAACGCAAAAAGGAATCTCTCCAAAGGCAGCTACCAGAAATTGTGGAACAACATATGGAACAATAACACGGCTATCTATGTCCATGGTTCTCCGGGTCCAATGCTCATTAAAATAGCCCCAGGCTAGTTCTTCGGGAAACAAAGGGGACAGAATGATCCCTGGGATGTTGTGTCGGGATTGAAGCATGGAATTCCAGCGATCTGGCAAAGGGTCGGGCTCAAAACTACGCAAATTGCTAAAATTTCTATTGTCTATGCGAATGTTCCCCTGAGCTATTGAATAAGCAGCAGTGTCATCGATTCTGCAGTTCCACGGAGAGTAGAGGATGGTGTCCCGGATGGTGTAGCCGGGCACCAGGACGCCTGCTGGCATGAACTCTGCCACGATTCTGCCGTGAGCCACAAACACCAGGTCCATGTGTCCTCCTCGGCGCTTGCTCAACTCCTCAAGAATGCCCTTCTCCTGATAAAAACGAAGAACATTTGTGAATTCAATCTGGTGAGTTCTCGACTGAAGCCAGGAGACAACTGAGTTTTCTGTGCATGTTCCTATGATGTAATTCATGATTTTCTGTCCATCTTCCGTCATGCTGAGAGAATATCCACCCAAGTCCTTGACCAGCTTCTTCAGTTGCAACAGTTTGTAAATGATTTCACTGTAATGAGAGGATCATTTACCAACTTAATTAAAATTAGATATATATAAACAATCAGTAACACTTTACAAAAAGGTTCATTAGTCAACATTAGTTGAACTAAGAATAAACAATACTTTTACAGCATTTATTAATATCAGTTTATGTCATCATTTGTAATTGCATTATTAAAATCACAAGTTATGTTTGTTAACAATTGTTAATAAAACTAACATGATCTAACAAAGGTGAATAAATACTGTGTTCTTCATTGTTTGTTCATGTTAGTTAGCACATTAACTAATGTTAGCAAATGACACCTTGTTGTAAAGTGCTACCAAACAATCAAATGTAATGAGGAAAGTAGGACCGATAACATAGAAATGTAACTGACTGTATTGACCAAGGCCTGTTCACACTGTATGTGCAAGCAGCACAGAGTTTTGTAGATGTACATGAGAAGTAGCTTTTTTTTCTGGAAAAGCCTGTCATCATGTTGAATGCTAACTCTCTGCTCGTGCATGTGGTGTGAAACATGCCTTAAACAGCCCTTACATTTCAGTCACACTAATGAAAATGAAACATCATACTGCATTGCGTCCAACTGTTCCTTCAGCTTTCTTCTGCCTTCCAGTATCTCCCTGGCTGAATCCCGCAGGAACTTGCTGGCTTCGGTGACCTGATTGTCCTTCATGATTTCTTCACACGTTGCAATCAAATCATACAGAGACATGCCTAAACCAATCACACCCAGTGCCTAAAAGGACACAAAATCTCAATGTCGTTGTCTAACATGTGAGTGAAAGGAATGTTTTACACTGAATAGTGATTTGTTTCAATGTCACAGTTTTAATCACAATTCTCTGGTAATGGAACGTTAGAGAAAAGAAAGTGGATACCCTCGATCCTGCTTTAGCAGAAGCTCTCATGCCGATGGTGCAGATGTCTTTTACCATTTCTTTTGCAGATACCTTCAGGCCACTCTTTCCCAGATCCAAACAAACAAGGCCCACAGCTTTGGAAATTAAGTGTGAGGCCTTGTCCAGAGGCAGTCCACCTGATGATGCCTGACGAAAGAACGTGGCCCTGTTGAAAGATCTGAGAAGGTTTAGAGGTATCGTGGTCTTATTTCTTCTGGCCAGTGCACACATGATCTGGGATGCCAGCTCACATTCTACATCATGAGTAGAAGCTCCAGAGGCATGAGGCCCCGGCTGTCCTCCTCCACATCTGGTCCTGAGATCTTGCAGTAGCTGCTGAATGCTCCTCCCTACCTTCTCATCTTCATTAATTAAATTAACAGCAGTATGAATGGTACTGCTGGAGACACCTGCCTCTACCAGTGTGGAAGTGACGCTGACCGCAGTGCCGGCTACAGTGCCCGCTGCTGCGGCCGCCACCAGTACAGGACCGGCCAGGCCTCCTGTGAAGACGGTGGCTAGCGCTGCTGCAAATATTGAGAGCACCGATGTGGCAGCTCCCACCACCTGAGAGATGTTGCTGCCCTGATGAACTCTTTCAAGCTCTCGGGCCAGCTCTGACAACTTTTCTGCACATTGCTCTCGCTTTTCCAGCCAGCCAAAGAGCAACTCACACAACTTGGCTGCTTCCTCCATGACTTGACCAGGAACCTTTTAGCAACTTTAATTGATTAATTGGGTGGTGATTGAGTGTTAGTGATACACAGCTGCTGTTAACTAACTGAATCACTGAAAGAAAAGCAAGAACAGGAAAAAAAAAATAGATCAGATGAGCAGAAAACAACTGACTTCAGCCACAGCCTTAGATGAAATCAATGCAAGACATTAAATCTCTCAATATCTTGGAAGAATATGATTAAAAACCCGGACTGACTTTAGATGCTGATGTTTGTTTTAACCCTTGTATGATGTTCGGTTCTGAACTTCTGTCACAATCATAAATTCCTTCATCTTTGTCTCGGATGACCTTTAGTGTAATTAAACAAGCTGCATCTATAAACAAATATTAGATATTATTGGTCACCTGTTGTGTGACGTATGGAATGAAAACTATTTAGTGCTTCCTGTTTCTAGTACTGTGATATTACTACTGTGGGAACAAATAAATATCAATATTATGTTAAATTAAACAGAAAAAGGTAAGCAGACAAAAAATTCTTTGTTATTTAATCTCTGTACACTATATTTAATTACTGTAATCTTTTTTTGGTCCTGTATCTTTTTGGTACAGTCTATTGACTACACATGGCATGGTCGAGCAGCAGGTACTATGGTAAAAAACATGGTAAATGTGTGGACTTTTTACATGACCCCTTTCCCACCACAGGCACATTTCAAATGAATATCACAGACCTCTCGCCCCTTCATTGAGAACTGTGGTTGTGAACAAATTAACCCTTTTATCAAACACCTGGCTGAAAAGAGAAAGAAAAGCTTTATCTGGCCATCACTACTTATAATTAAGAATGAAAACAAAACTATTAACTCCCCACAAAATCAGACATTGTACAAAAAATTGTACAATAATGCAAAAATGTTATATTGCTTAAGAGACAGTGGGGGAAAAAAACATTGACCCTGGTGTTTAATGATGATTATGTCATTAACAACATTTATAATATTTAAAAAAGGTTAATGTTAAAATAACATGGTTGCATCAAAAAAATAAGTACATAAATAAAAAGACGAGAAAACATGCAAACCTTTGTTAAGTCTCAGTAAGCACCTGTGTAGATATCTAACAGAAATAGTCTCATTCTGGTCATGTATAAAGCTGTTTTGATTAATCCAAGTTGATGAATCAAATTTTGAGAGATTTAATGATTTAATTTACAGTGTTTAATGATGTGGCTAAAGCAAAGTCTCTTTGAGCGTTGCATTTGTTTTTCCTTCTAAAACTTTAAAAAATTGAATCAACCAAGAATTGATCTCTACCATGTTTTGGCCTAGACATCAGGGCTGTTTCGAAGTTTATTAGACGTCTTTTAATTGTATTTTTATTCTGCTAGGAATCTATGAAAAAATGTACTTACATGTTCAATGTTTCAGTAAAGCTGCCTGAAAAGATAAAGATTTGTTTTTCACTGGTGCTTCACAAACACAAAGTGTTGTCTTTTCTCAGCTTTATTTGTTCTCACAGTCTTGAACGAAGCTTCAGAGTTATCTGCACTTCAGGGTTATAACATATAACATATATATGATTTTATGGTAGGGCATATCGTGTACAGGATAAACTGGGTGATTTCACAACACAGACACAATGGGAAGCATTATCCTGTTCTTAATCATTTACAGAGGTGTAAAGTACAGGGTACAAGTACGAGTCCTGCCATATGTTTATTGCATCCTTGAACTCTGCAGCTGGTTTCATCATATATATGTATACGGGTGCAGTCGTGGCCTAATTAATAGAGTTGGACTAGTAACATGAAGGTCATGGCTTTGAATCTCAGGTCCAGCAGGGGTTGTAGGTGGAGGAAGTGAATAACCAGTGCTCTCTCTACCTTCAGTACCACGACTGAGGTGACACCCTTGAGCTAGAACCACATTCTCAGCTGTCCACTTCATGCACTGTGGACGTGGACGTGAGCACAGCACAGATTCCAGGTATATGGGTCACCATACCAAAGTCTCTTTAAGACAAGTTTTGTTGACAAGTCAGTTTTGAGCAGTGAAGGTAACGTTAGTGCTTATTTCTTCAATCACTAATGTAGATGTGGTGTTATGTTTACGAATCGAGAAGCATAAAAAATCTGTACTAAGATTACAATGATAATCAGCAATTATGTCTCCACAGGATGCAACAAATTCCTTGTTTGTAATGTTTTATTGTCATATCGCAGACGTAGCATCATTTTATAGTAAGGAGCGTAACATTTCTGTCCCATGCTTTCAGTATTCACACAGTTTCAGTAATCTTCCCTCCCTTTGCAAATATATCTGCGTTTGAACAATAGATAGATATTTTTATAGAGGGCATTTTCCATTAATCTAATTAATACCTCATTTTTTTATTTCAAATTCTTGATCTATAAATTCAATTGGCCTATTTTCAACTAAATAAACTTTTTTAAACTAAATAAAATGCCAGTAGGTGCCAGCAATGAGCTTTTAATGAGTCATTGAGTCGTTCATTCAAGTGATTCGTTCTAACAGCAGATTCATCAGTTGTTTATGCATGGACTAATGAAACTTTGATTCGACTGATTCATTCAAAACAATGAATCATCAATGAATATGAGATACGCAGTTTCTGTACTTGCTTAATGATCTGTTTATTGAACTATTAAATGGTGGAAAGGTTGTGTGAGGTTGCCTAACTAACGGTATTTTAAATATAAAAACTTTTCATTTCGATTTTTTACCTCAGCACGCCGTCTTTCCTTATGTTGCGTGTTTTGATTTCTCCTGGAGAAGAAGCGTGAGCCACAACTTTTTACTGTCTATACATAACTTGTGTATTAAATAAATTCAGTGCAGACAGACTGAAGTAGTTTAAGTCTTCGGTTCTTTTAATTGTTATGATTTTGGCTCACATTTCATAAAAACCCACCAATTCACCATCTCAAGCAAAAT
Source organism: Puntigrus tetrazona (assembly GCF_018831695.1). Taxonomy (NCBI): domain Eukaryota; kingdom Metazoa; phylum Chordata; class Actinopteri; order Cypriniformes; family Cyprinidae; genus Puntigrus; species Puntigrus tetrazona. Next base: position 17,795,885 of record NC_056709.1, on the reverse strand, counting down.
TAGAATACTTCATAAGACCAATAAAAAAAACAAAAAACTTTTTTTCTAAATCATCACAGACTGTGGAAACGTAACACTGGACTTCTCCACCCTTCCTCCAGACTCTTGGTTTCCAAATGAAATACAAAACTTGCTCTCATCTGAAAAAATGGCTTTTGGATCACTGGGCAACAGTCCAGCTCTTCTTCTCCTTAGCCCAGGTAAGATGCTTCGGACTTCTCGCTTAATAAGAGAGGTAACGACAACCGTGGCCAAATTCCTTGACCCTTCTGTGTGTAGGTGTCAATGATTGTCTTCTGGACAACTGTCAGATCAGCAGTCTTCCCCATGTTTGTGTAGCCTAGTGAGCCAAACTAATAGACTACTTTAAAGTCTCAAAAAACCTTTGCAGTGCTTTTGAGCTGTTTAACTGATTGGCACGTCACCATGTTCTGATTTGTTGAGATGCATATTGATGGGTTTTTGTTAAATGCGAGCCAAAATCATCACAATTAAAAGAACCGAACACTTAAACTACTTAAGTCTGAGTACATTGAATTTATTTAATACACAAGTTGAATTACTGAAATAAATTAACTTTTCCACAACATTTAAGTTTATTGAGATGCACCGGTATAGACACTGAATAGAGAGCTTTATTTTCTTATTTTATGGGATGTGAATTACACATCTGCATTTGGTCTTATAGCACCAAGCATCTTTAAAATGACAGAAATCATTTATATGTGGTCCTACTGGAAAAAAACAGAAGCTGGGAAAAGTGTATCAGGAAACACAATACTGGGACAAAGAAAAGCTAGAGATCAGTCAGCAGTGAAGTTGCTGTTCAATCTGGATCAGTTGGTGACTTCCCAGTCACTGTTTATAACACCCCCGAAGCCCTGAGGAACACCCTAAACCCTGTGGTCACCACCACCCTCCTAAACCCTGTGGTCACCACCACCCTCCTAAACCCTGTGGTCACCACCACCCCCCTAAACCCTGTGGTCACCACCCTCCTAAACCCTGTGGTCACCACCACCCTCCTAAACCCTGTGGTCACCACCCTCCTAAACCCTGTGGTCACCACCCCCCTAAACCCAATTCACTGGACACTTCAGGGAGGTATTCGGCCAAACAGCTACTCCTTTATCTGTGCATGACGAACCGTTTAAACTCCAGCTGGCAGACTCCTCCATCCACGACTACAGTCTACGGTCTACGCTCGCGGCTAGCAGCTCCTATCCATCTATCCCGTCGTGCTTGGAAGGCCCTGGGAAAACTATTACATATTAAACTGAATAATGATAACAAAATGATTCATTAAAAGGAAATGTTCATGTTGTTTAGTTGCTTTGATTACTCAACTATCAATATAACAAACTACTCTGTAATATATTTCAGACATGTTTTTTTTTTATGAGCGGTTAGAGAAGGGAAATGAGTGAAGGTCTTCCCGCATGAATGGCAGCGATACGGCTTCTCTCCCGTGTGGATCCTCTCGTGGATCCTCAGATATTCGGAGCGCTTGAAGCTCTTGTCACAGTGTGAACACTTGTAAGGCGTTTCTCTCGTGTGGACCGTCCCGTGCACTTTCAGCGCTCCTTCTGTAAAAAAAGCTTTCCCGCATTCAGAGCAAACGTGATCCTTCACACCGCTGTGTCTTTTCTGGTGTAATTTCAGAGTTCCCATCTGACTAAAACTCTTTCCACACAGAGAACACACATAAGGCTTCTCCTTGGTGTGAACCTTCAGGTGATCCTTCAGGAAATCTGGCCTAAAAAACCTCTTGTCGCACTGATCACAGCTATACAGTCTTTCTCTGGAATGAGAAAGCAGATGTACCTTAAAAACGCCTGATTTTCCGAAACTCTTGCCGCACTGGTCACACGTGTATGGCTTCTCTCCGGTGTGGATCTTCATGTGTTCTTTAAGGCCTCCTTTCTGTGTGTAGCTCTTCCCACACTGAGCACACGTGTGCCGTTTCTCTCCCGTGTGGATGGTCATGTGCTTGTTGAGGGTTGTTCTGTGTATGAAGCTCTTCCCGCACTGATCACATGTGTGTGGTTTCTCTCCGCTGTGGATTTTTCTGTGTATGCTCAGGTTTCCTTTATGTGCGAAACTCTTCCCGCACTGATCACACGTGTAAGGTTTCTCTCCGGTGTGGACTTTCATGTGAACTTTAAGGTTTCCTTTTTGCGTGAAACTCTTCCCACATTGATCGCATTCGTGTGGCTTTTCTCCGGTGTGGGTCCTCATGTGTTTCTTAAGGTTTCCTCTGTATGGGAATCTCGTCCCACATTGATCACATTCGTAGGAGCTTCCCAGAGAGTGGCTTTTCTTCTGTCCATCAAGGTTTTGTTTTTCTGGGAGACTCTCCGCAGTGTGAATTCTCATGGGTTCAGTAAGGTTCATTGTGGAAATCTTCTGGCACTCATCACATGCACATGGCTTCCCTCCACACTTAAGTGTTACGTCAAGGTCAAGATATCGTTTGCACGAGAAACTCTTTGACTCTGAGAGCAAGAGAAACATATAATTGTCCTCGGTCTCTTTTATCAGGCCTAAAATGAAAGTCAAAGTAAAAAAAGTGTAAATCATTAAAACATTACTAAAGTAAATGTGAAAGAATAAATGTAAAAGAATAACAACATGTCAGTCCTCACTTAATAGGAGAAATATTAACATTCTGAAGTATTAAACATTAGATTGCACAAAGGTAACATTTTTACAATAACATTTTAGAATAACTATGTATTTCATATATTTTAAATCAGGTCAAATGTTTAACATTTTATTAATTTAAATACATTTAAAATGTTTCAGATAATATTTCATAAGAAAACTGAGTTATAGGCTCCACACAGTGTCCAATTCATGAATAGTTACCTGAATATTATTTTCTTTTTTTGGCTGTTGTGGTTGTTTTAATGAGATAAAAAATACCAATCAATTACCAACCTAGAACATTAATTTACTATATATATAACATTCTTGAATCGGGAAGCATTTACTTTATTCATACTTGATTCATTCAAAGATTATTTTCCTTGCTCCTTTTACAGATAAGGATTTTTTTTCAGGAAACACGTGTGTCTCAAGTCATTTAAAGTCAATGAATCCCGACTGAAGAAGAAGGTGATGGTCTTTGAACACTGATTCTTTATGTATTTGATTTTGAAACATCTTTAGTATGAAAACTTAGTAAAGAATTAGATGTTTAATATCTGTTTCTGGATCATTTGTATTTTCATTTCAATTTTCTCTAATTGACTTCATCTTCTTCACTTTTTCTGGGAAGATTTCAGCATTTATTGGTAAAGCGCCTTGAAAACACTAAACTGGAGGTGAATAGCTGTAAAAAATAAAAAATTATCAATTCAATGCTTTCATCGTCTAATTGAGTCAATCAAGCCCTTTTATGTCAAAACAGATCATGTTAAATGTGTATTAACCAACAGACACAAACATAAATACAAAGAGACTATGAGAAATAGTTTGAAAACAAATCATGTTAGACTCCCATTAATTCCCCTCAAAGATCATACTTTGACTTTTGATCAAGTAACATTCAAAAACAATGCCATTATTGCTCGAAATCGAAGTAATTAAGTAAAAAGGCGCACAAAACTTAGATTTATAGAGTTATTAGATTTATTTAGTATTAAGGTTTCTCTCGTTGTTGTCTGTTAAGCTGTATGTAGATTAAAGTCAGCTGCCGCATAAACAGCGCTGAGAAAGACTGAACACGACACAGACCGTCTCCCTCACTCCGCTGCTTTAACTAACTGTGTGTTTTTATTAATCGTGTATTTCTGAAGCTCGTGAACTAACAGTCTTACCTCAGCAGCGGACTGATGACGCTCGCTCTGACGTCATCATCCTGTTCCGCGTCAGGTCGTACCGCCCCCTACTGACGAGCACGTGCGTCCTTTTATTTACCCTGTTATCATTTCAGTCTGGTTCATGAGGTTTTTTTTAAATTATTGAACCGTATTAAATTATTTCTTTGTTTAGTGGATCTGTCTTTTATATGGACAGTGGTTTTATACTAGCTGACATTTTATATAAAGTAGTTGCTCGTCGATGGCAAATTTGTGATTAACAGTGATATTAACAGCAAGAATCTGGACAATTGGACAATAAATAATATAAATATTAATAATATTACTGACCAAATCCTTACTGCATTTAAACATGAAAGGAATGTTAAGTTTAGGTTCTTTGTATAGGAAGCTGTTTTATGCTTTCACTATAGTAAAAAATATCTATAAAAAATTAAATCCTATTCTGACATGAAATGTCTTCACTCTACTTTATTCTCTTTCATATTGTCTAAAATGAAAATATATTTAATACTGAGGAACGTGAAGAGAAAGGGCATAGACCGGACGACAACTACTGAACTGAAGAGAACTTATAAAGAGTAACTAATGAGCGTAATTAATAAAACACTCCTGAACCAAATGAACACAAGACAGAAACTACTGCACACACACACACACACACACACACACACACACACACACACACACACACACACACAGAGCACACGGGCATGGAGCACATGTAAAGTGTGTATTTGATAGCTCCTTAATGTCTTGATAAAGGTGTGGGAAAGGGAATATACATGGAAAGTGTCTGAATCAGCTCTAGCTTGGGCTCATCCCTGCTTCTTGAACACCGTTTCCTTCCCAGTTTCTTACCCAGTTATTTCATTTATTATTCATTTGCATTATTATTTTAAATACATTGCCAAACCCATCTCTATCAGAATCAGGCAGTATGTTAGCAAGCTTCCAGTACATGTTGATTTATATAAAAAAAGAAGAAGAATTAATAGAAATGATATGTCTGTGTGTACTGTGTCGAAGGAAATCACTCAGTAATCCACAAGCAGGTAAACACACACACACACACACACACACACACACACACACACACACACACACACACACTGGTAAAGACACACCTGGACATAATCACACAACATGTGGAAAACATTCCCACATGAAAAAAAGAAATAGGCCTTCTATAATGTTTTTAACCATACTATATAAAGTTATTATGATACAGTATACAACATCTACAATACTTTGTATGCTACAGCATAATAATAACTGACTATTAAATACTGTGTATTGTAGCTAAAAACGTTTTAATTTGTTTATATAATCTATTTGCTGTATTACCACAGGATCTGTCAGGATCATCACAACAATTAGTGTGGTTCAAAACACTATAGCTTTTATTATAAATTGGTCTAGTGTAGTATTTCTTTATAGCCGACGGCAAGTCGCTTATCAACATGGATGTTCGTTTATGGAAAGGATTGTGAATTTCTGATATAAAGCTGGAATATTAAGAAGTACACGTCTAATATAGACAATGTGTTTAGGCTATATTGTAGAATAGTGTTGTGTTCACTGCTGTGTCAGATACTTTCACATTCAATCATGGATTGCTTTATGAGAGGCGACAAGTCTTATGAAAATATCAATTGGATTAATGACTAAATACAAGCACTCCACACTTTATTATGAGAACACATATACAGAACCTTATTTAAAACTAGCCTATGCAATTATTTCTAGCCTACAAATTGGTATTAATTATTCATTATTGACTATTTTTGTCAGGATGTGTAATCTGCCATGCCTTATTTTAACCACCTGATGGCGCCAATCTTCCTCAGCTGATTAGGTTTATTAGTCCCAGCCCTGTCTAGTTAGCTTCTCTATTTAAGTGGCTCTCTCTTTTTGTTGTTCATGGTTATATCTTGGTTATTTTCGCTTGCTGGTGCCCTTTCGGTTTATGTATAAGTTCTCTTGAAACCTCTCTTTTTCTTTGAGTTTTTGTCTTCTCTTCAATCAATCAATCATTTTTATTTATATAGCGCTTTTAACAACACAGGTTGCATCAAAGCACTGTATTTTGAGAGAATTTATTTTGCCTTTTGGGGTACTTTTCAGTTTGAACTGTTATTGTTGCCCCGGTAATGAAGGATGTTCTTGTTGACCTCTTGGTGTCTTGTATTTGGGCCCAGCACTTCTCTGGGTCTGGTGGGAGATTCTTTAAATCCGGCTCTAGAGACCCACGTTCAAGTCCTGGTTCTGACACGTCTACTATTTAAATGACTTTTAAGATCTGAATGTGTAACTCATTGAGCTTTCAGTGCTTTACATGAAGTTTTCTGCGATTCGAAACAGATCATCATTTTGCAATTCGTTAAGTCGAAAAGCTTATTTCATTCTCAAACGTCTTCATCTCAGGTGTTCATCACATCATGTACGGTAGCCTGCTCTGATGTTTAATGTTCACAAATAGACTTAAACTGATTTAACTGAAATATTATCGAAATGATTGATTGTGGTCAGAGGTGAAGTTTAATCAGTAATTATGAATGTTAAAAATGACAGTTATTATCAGGATTTAAGGTGTGTTAGCACAATCGTTTTAAATATCGTGTTCCCGGACAGATCTGCTCATGTGGGGTCAAATTAACTTTAACAGAAAAAGAAAGCCGTGATCTTGATGTGAAGGAGGTGAATCCATCAGATGCTCTAGTTCTGATATCACACTCCTTCTCAAATCCTCTTCAGAAACTGATTCAAACACGTATCAAATGCAGTCTAAACATCATCTGCTCGTGAATAATGTCACTATTAATGATTTAGGAGATTATTTCTGTACCAATATAAACAGAAACTGCACAATTCATCAGCGGCACCAGACTATTTCAGCCACTGCTTCATATTAATGTCATAGTGTATAATATACTACATATAATGTAGTGTCCTGATATGAAGGAATATGAACTCTTTCTTTATGGTCATTTTAAATACAGTGTTAAGACCAATGTGTGCTTGCCGTTAGACCACAGGAAGGAGAACAGACAGCAAACACCAACAACTACACACTCTTTTAATAAAACCATATACAGTAAAAATGTTCAATGTGTTACTGTGAAAGTAGTTTTCAGTGTATAAAATGACAGATTTGTAAAGGTAAATAAACATTTATAAATGAACATTCTCACAGCTTTTTGCACCTATTTTATATTTCTTTGTACAAAGTATTAATGTTGCATAGAATCAAATGCAAATATATATACATATACACAGTATATTTTGCTTTATGAATAAAACTGTTTATTTGAAATGGAAATCTTTTTTAACATTAGAACACATTTCCCGACCGTTTTGGTAAACCTGCTGAATAAAAATGCTAACTTTTGAAAAGTAGTATATAGAAGTTTAAAATCAGGTTAAGATTTTAAATACATAGCAACAACAACCACATTAAAAGTAGACTATAACAGGCCATTATATGATCAACATACACTAAAACAATGTACTTTTACTGTTGAACTCACCACTTTAACCAGTTTCCAAAGAACAAAAGCATGTTGATTCTGGAAGTCATTTTCATGGGCGGTGGAGAATATTTCAAAGCTCTTTGATCTTATGAGGCCATTTTCTACTTACCATCCCCAGATGCTTTCACACACGAACACTTCTCACACATACTGTACACACAAGGGCTTAGAGTGGAGAGATTTGCAAAGGAGTCATAAAACAAACAATATTTACTCAGGGATGTTCTCAGGAAAGAGCAGAAGAGATTGTTCTTGAAGGGGAAGGAAACATATGAAGGGAACATCCTGGGGAAACTTCCTCTGGACGTGGAGCACCTGCTGCTGTCAGAACAAACATTCATTTTGTACATTTGACTATCAAGAGTCCAAATATAATAGTAATACAATGCTCTAGGGACTATTAGATCTACATGCCTAGTGAAAGCAGGAGAAGTCAGTTCATCTTTGCACTGAATTTCACTCAAAACAGTGCGTTAGCTTGTCCGTTTACAGTATTAGCTTTCCAAGCATACCTAGCGTTTAGCGCTGGCGCTCGTCTCTGAAGAAGGCTGAAAAAAATATAATACAGTTATATGTAGATGAAAACCAAACAAACTCATAACTTTCTGTTTGGTTATACTGTGTTAAAGCTACATGCTAACACTAGCACAGGCTACAAAATAAAACTTAAGTGTGGACTTAACAGAAGAACAATATAGTTCTTGTGATCGTAGCCTTTGTTGTCGTGCTAACGTTAGCATTCGCTGATTGCAGCTAGTCGGGATATAGCTTTTAAGCTATAAACACAATGCTAATTGTCCACAGTCCTTCACACAGTCCTTCTCTTCATCAAAAGTCTGCTGTTTCACCTCCGTCTAGAAGCTCGTTTGGTGGATTTTGTCGTCTAACTCTCGCTTTGCGATTTTCAGACACTTGCTTCCACTTTAGCGTGCGAAGTTTCTGCTGTCGCCGTTTTTCGCGGTACCAGAGATGTTCACAGTACTCGTCGGCCGTTAGCCCGCTAACTCCCATTAGATGGAGTTCCTTGTAGCTCCGCGGCGATGCTGCATAATTTCCAGGATGTGTGTTTTGCGCTTTTGACATGTGGTTCTGGGGGATGACGTGGAGCTCGTAGCGTGCTAGCGTGCGGGAGAACGAGTGTTCGTAGGCTACGCAGAGGTACAGGCCAGCGTTAGCGGATGCTAAGTGCTGGAGGAGCAGCCCGCGTTGCATGTGGATGAGGTTTTCTTCACCTGGAAACAACTGAGAGATATAAAAAGTTTGAGACAGAATAGAAGTGAATGCTTTATCCACTTCTTTTCTGTTTTTTGGGATTAAATCTCTTAAACTGGATGTGTTTGACAGACCTCTTTGCTGGTTTGGCTGTGGTTTGGCTGAATGATCCATTTGATCGTGGCTTGTGGTGAACGCGGGACACATTCCAGGAAGGTCGAGTTTGTCTCTACGGCGTAAACCGTCTTCAGATCAGCATTCTCTGAACCTGTGGAAACAATTGGACCACGTTTATTTTCTATTTATTTGGAACGTGTTAACATTTTAACAGCAGGACCAAGAACTTGTATTAAGACTGCAAACAAGTTTTGAGATCATACTGAACTGGTGCAGACCTCTTAGTGTGTGTAAGTATTCATTTTGTACACTAGAGGGAGTAGTGCACACTTTTTTTTCCCAGGGCTGACCAATATCATGTACAACCTAAAGCTGTAAAGTGGTGAGGTGGGCAGAAAGTGATTTATTACCGTCTCTCATGTCCTGACACTGGCTCCAGGGGTCTCCATACCTCACATCCTGTCTCCGGGCACGCCTGCGGACCACAAGCAGACATCACTGACACTCACATTTATTATTACTTCACACGTTTGCTGTGGTTTTCGTTAAGTTTCATTATAGTTCAAGCCATTGTCAACTCAAAATTAAAAAAAAAAAAATGAAGTTCAAATAACTGTTTTCCACTAAAACACATTTTTACTCTGTTCGTTAATAAAACATACAACATAAAAAATATGTATACATGTAATACTGAAATCACATCACTAAAATAATGGAGTAGCAACGATTTTAACATAGTTACATAATTACATTATTTACAAATTAGCAAAATATTGGTAACACTTAAGTACATGTACTTATGATTCTAATACATCATGCATAATTACATGCAAGTAACTCTAAACCAAACTCCAAAGTATATATGTAGTGAATAATTATTAATCTGCACATAAATGTATAATTACACTGTGAAAAGAGCACCTTAAAATAATGTGTAACCAAAATATTCTTTGTTCCATTGTCATTTATGGTTTACAATATAAATAATATTATTTAAATACACAAACTTGCTATATGATTAGGATTTGGCTTTGAATTACTGTTATTACTATAGTATAATGTAGTTCTTAACATAGTAATTATAGTAAGTAATGTGCAACAAGGACTTCAACGTTAATTTAAATGTTTCTTTTTCGTAAATATCAATTAAATGAATACTAAAATGATTCAGCCTATAAGATTTTTCAATGCTAAAATGTTAAATGCAATACAAAGGGAGGTACCTTTTGTTGCTAGGCAGGTAGTTGGTACAGGAGGAGCCGTCCCAAGCGCAGTATGGGTCACGAGCCAGACAGCAGTCTACACATGCGTTACCGTACAACTCACACCTCTGCACAGGCAGCTGGACGAGCCCCTCGTCACTGCTTACAAACAGCATTTGCTAGGAAATCAAATAAAACACAAGGTCCAAATGTGATATTAAACAGACTAACCTTTAACAAATGAGATAAAAATTAATAAAGAAGACTTATAAACTCTTACAATGGGTGTCTGCTAGGTAAGACGTTTTTGTGGGTTTTAAGAGCAAGTGGCCACCCACAAAACAAGTCCACTTACCCTCTTGGTGGAGAGCTCCATGCTTAGTATTGGGGTTTGTGTCTACAAAACAGAACAAGAGAGAGAAAAAATATGTCAACACATAAAATGAATCATCTCTTGAACAAAGAGGAGGAAGACATGCATTATTGGCGCTGAACAGGAGCAGCTCATCATGACAGGCCCTTGTGAAAGTTTTAAAGCTTTCTGCTCCATTGGTTCATTTCTCCTTCATAGATAGCAGCAAATGAGCCTTGACTCTTAAGACCACTAACTTTCACCAATGTCTGCTATCATATGTCTCCACAAATGTTCGACTGATACACACTGCTCTGTAATACACATAATTACGTTTTTGATGTGGACAGAATCATTTGAAATATTTATTCATGATGTATGATCTAATTTTTCACTAGAGATTTGTGGGGTGTTCTGTGAATGACTACTTAAAAGTATGCATTTCAGAAGACTTCAAGAAACGTTAAATTTCAGCTGTATTGCGTTTATATTGTGTCTTATATTTCTTTAAAAATCATATCTTGAAGGTAAATGCTATTGTAAATCTATAGAACATTCTCCAGGCATCACATATTAACCCTGTTGACTTCTGTTTGCTTACATTCCCTTCATCCCCAGAGCAAAACGGAGACATTCCTCACTGTCTAAAGTTCTGGATAAATGAGATCTTCTTTTTGTTCACTAAACACAGTATTCTTGGTGTAACGCTGCCTCTCCTGTCCCTGGGTTTGTTCACTTGAGTAGACATCCATGGGAAATCTGCTTTTCTTTTTAGGAGTTATTTTTGTTTGGGAAGTGCTTGACATGAAAACAACAACCAATAAGAGCCTGGGGTCAGAGGTCATGAGTCCAACAGATGGAAGGATAAACAAAATGAAGTGAGAGAAGAAACTGACATTTTATTATTACCTTGAAGACATTGAGCTCTTCTAGAATGATTTCTTCAGTGTCCCAGTTCTCTTTAGGTACAGAGACCACCTTTAATACTCTGCCATCATCTGGAGATACAGAAGATTTACCTCGTGTGATTTCACTATACACACAAGATAGATAGATACAATGAAACTATAGAAGGTAAATGGAATGAAACAAAAAATTGATAGAATGAAAAGATAGATGTATAGATAAACAGATAAGATGAAACTATACATAAGATAGATAGATATTTACATTGAACTTCTACCTAAAGCATCAATTTGAACATCTTTAAATATATCCCATAATGCACCCTTACTTCATTACCATGGTGAGTGAGCACAGGTTTCTGGCGTGTCCCCGAGGGCTGACAGCTGTTACACTCTTCTATTTCTATTCACAATAAGACTGAGAGTCTCTCTGTACACACAGGTTAAGTGTATTTGAACAGAGAATCTATTTGCCCTAAATGATTCACTTAAATGTGTCAGAGTTCACGCACACACCCACCAGTCCAGGAGAAACAAATTTTAGACAGGAAAAGAAACACTGGCTCCTCTGAATGTCAGGATAATCCCTGGCAACAGGACCACTGACCAGCGTGGGAACAGAGGTTGTGTTTGATGTGTTTGATGTGTTTGACTGGATCTAGCAGATATTTCCATATTTACAGTGCAATTTTGGGTCAAATGTGTATTTAATAGAGAACACAGACGGCTAGTTGTCACGCTTTTTTACTGGTTTCAAAGATCAACACGTTGATCTTTTGTTGAGCACTTTCCAACATACCTGTGCCAAGATGTAAGACGTCATACTGGCCATCCTCGGCATCAACCCTATCAACCACAAGCTTCTTCAGCCTGTAGGGGGCGTTGATCCGCGTGAAGACGGGGCGCCTGTGGATGGGCATCACTGCTTCCCACATCAGCTGATGTGTCCTCATAAAGCTCACAACATCGTCTGGGAAATCTCGGGTAGACTTGTGCAAAGGGTCATAGGTTTCACTCGGACACTGCAGGGATAAAGAACTTTAGTTGAGCTTATATTCTGGAACCCTGAGGGGACTGAGTCCCAGACTAAGGTAAAAATAGTAAAAAAACATTTATGCAGATGTGGATTTTGGCCACAGTTTGAGATCATATTGAGATCTATTTTACTATGCTTAAAACAAGTCTACAGTATGTTCATGATATTAATTGCACTTTCTCGTCCAGGGCTGTCCAAACCTGTTTTTGAAGGCCAAACATCCTGCAGAGTTTAGCTGATAATCCTGAAGACTTTTATGAGCTGATTCAGGTGTGTTTAATTAGGGTCGGAGCTAAACTTCGCAGTTCAGCGGACCTCCAGGAACAGGTCTGGACACCCCGTTCTAGTCACCAAACCCTATAATTCGAAGTTGATTAGCTGTCAACTCACAGCTGAGATCAGCTCTGTGGTTATGACTTCAGCAACTAATGGAGCAGACCTCACAGCCCTGATAATTGACTTCCTTTTGATGACCTCACCATTAAAAGCCCACACTCCAGCCACTTCACTAAACACAATGACGCGTGACCCCCAAAGTGCCTGCCGACATTTTTACAACCCCCTTGAGGCAGTGCAGCTAGTGCCCGACTGCGGCTAGAAGCTTCCCCAAAATATCTGCAATCCAGAATCAACCGTAGATCTCCAATCTTGCTTGCACTTGTGCTTACAACACCAAGATTAAAGTAAGTCCTTCAAGTTGCCAACAGGAAGAGGCATCTATCCACATGACTAATCATCTACTCCATCTTTTCTACCAAACGTTATTCTATCTTACCGTCCCCGGCCGTGGATAAGGGATCTTCCCCTTGTACTCCATCCAGCGATAATCAGGGCTCTCCTTATGCGCAAAAGGCCCATTGAAGGCGGCTCGGATGGAGGCCATGGAATAGACGCAAACGGCTGAACCTCTGAAGACAGACTTTTGAAAAGGAAACATGTATTAGTTTGATGCCAGGTTAGAATAACAGAGTTGCTCAAGCTTGGTGACCTTTCACCCTCCTGTTTGGCCTGAAGGGTGGGAGAACCGAGACGGATTGTTCTAAATGGACCGGGAGCAGGGAGGAGAGCATCCTGTGACCAGACTGCTGATTTTAGGGGCGTTTTGATACTGATGTCAGTTCACAAGATCAAATGAGATAATCAGATTTAGTTGTTGGAAGAAATAAAGGAGATCTGAGAACCTGAAAAGTTAGTTAAAGAGTGAGTGGGAGGAGTGTGACGGATTGGTTGATTTGGATGGAGCCAATGTTAATTTAGGAATTGAGGTAAACAAATATATCCTTGACTGAAATGTGGCTCCAAAAAGTTAAGGAGATTAAAGGGTGATGACCCAAAGAATCAGATTTTCCAGGTAATCAACCTACCTGGAAGTGGAGAAAACACCATAGATGACTGGATTCTGTGGATCTTTGGTCTCCAATAGAAATATGTCCTCTAAAAACAAAAAGGATCAGGATTGTAGTCTTGATTTTTTGAGTTGATGTGTAGAGTGTGTATGTGTGTGTGAACATACCCAGCTCATCAAAGTGTGTGTCCATGCCTCCAGGTCCTGGTACAGAGCACACCAGCCTGGCCTTCAGGAAGGTGCTCCAGCGATTAATCAAGCTTCGCTTTCCTCCTATGTCATTCTAATGAAAGACAAAAAAAAATAAGATTACACTATAGGACTTTGAAAATCTGAAGCAATTTTAAAACACTATGTATCCTCACTTTGTAAATAGTTACAGAGGAAAAAACACACTGCAGGACTTTCAAGTTGTTCCAAACCCAACAAATTCACACAGAAACATAGTGCCTTGCTAGAAGAGGTATGACAAATAACAACAATCTGTTCTAAAACTGGCTCAAAATATCAAACATTTCGGATATTTTCCAACTAGATTGAATCACAGTTCGAAACTAAACATTAGGACTCTGTGCCCATTACTAAGCAATTGATTTTAAAATTGAGCAACCTTCCGCACACTAGCATCAACTCCTCCAGACTACAAATTTGGGCAAAAACTTGCACAAAATCTCACTAACAAATATATCTTAGCAGCATGTTGTTTTACATTACCAATAAATACACCATAAAATAAAATAGAAAACATTCCACAAATGCTCTGAAATGAATAACCCGAACAGAAAACCTTGTTTGCTAGATTTGTTGCTAGATTAGTGTTTAATTACCCTCAAACAAACCCCTCATTCATCCATTATTAGATACACGACTACTTCTGCTACTGTGCAACAGATGATACTGAAGCTTACACATTCATTCATTAGTGTCTACAATAGAATCATTGATTCTTCATTCCAGACAAAGGTCTTTTGGATCTATTTCAGGTTTTTATTGGCTCATTACGGCACTGGAGTTGGCGCTCACCTTGCAGACACGAGCCACTCGACTGTAGAGACGCTTGTCGAGCTGGTTGGACTCTACGGCGGTCTCTTTGAAGAAGAAGTAGACTTTGTCATCGTCCAAGCTGTGTGTGTCAGGGATGGAATATGATCCCACAAACTCTGGCTCTGTGAGAAGAAATTGGCATCAGAGCGAGGTTGGAGGAAGTCACAGAAGTTAATTAGGCAGCACCAGTCACCCCAAAACAGTGGTTTCGGAAAATGAATCACCTTCTTATCCACTGCAAAGATTTTCTTAACCTGTATTTTTTAGCAAAAAATCACTGCACATCTATAAAATGTGACACATTTTTGACATCATGACTTTTTCCTGTCTGTGGCGAGGAGTTTGTAATCAGTCACATGATGTAAACACTGCAAGTGACTGGTTTAAAAATAACTCTCCTCTTGGAAAAAAAGTTAATTGTTTGTAAATTCTGTTAAAAAATAATTTATATATATTATGATAAAATAGATAATAAAAAAAGCTAGAATTAATTTGTGTAGTTGTATGATAATGGAACAGATTAAATTTATGCTAAGCTAACAAATACATTTTTTTGAAATACACAAAACTAATTAATTAATTCTAATGTTTCATTTGATTATTTATAGCTTTGGTTACGTGACGTACAAAACGCACGTTTTAAAATGTTAATTGTCATACATTTAACCTTACTGCTTCCTAATTAAATTGGGCAAAACTGTGTTTAGAATTGTTATATCAACAATAATTCAATTCAATGCAATACAAATATTTTATTCACCCATACTAGCCTTCTTTAAGGTGTCTTTGCACACACAATAAAAACAGATTTTTTTAGGTCTCACCATTTAGCCACTGGTCCTGGTAAGCTTCAGTACGGATATAGTGTTGATTGCTGCTATGCACAGATGTGCGAAAAATGGCAGCGTTTGTTCCCATGAAGTCTACAGACGTCCCAGCATACAGGTCCCCATCTAAGGTGAGCATTAATAGCCGTTTAATGAAAATCACATCTACAACGACTTAAAATGACAAATGATTTTTCATGGTACGTAGATCATTTTTAACGATTCTACCCTTTGACTTCAGATCTTTTGTCAGAATACTCTGTTTTACAGCAGCTTGTGTGAAAAGGAAATTTTGATTATTCCAGAGGCATCATTAAATGGTCAAAAAGGTCTCCGGTTGCAATAATAGCCTTTAATTAGGTAGCATATGGTTTATGCATTCTAGCCTTCTGGGCTATACATGCCTTCAAAAAGGCTAAATATAATATAAATTTTGCAGCTGGGTTTCATTTCCTGACCACACTGTAATTTTTAAAAAACATTTTAAGTCAAATTACTGCATATAGCAAGACAAATATGGGTGACAAACCTGTTTAGTAGGGGAACTTCCAAATTTCCCCACACAAACTAACATCTGGCCAGGGTTTATGCGGATCCAATTATCAATGACTCATATGGGAGTATGTCCTCAGTATTTTGTGTACGAAGAGCAGATGGCTTGTTTTTAAAGACATTCTGTTGAGAAATCGTACCTGTCAGTCGGGCGGTAAATGGCTCCTGTGGACTGAAGGGACATTTTCCTCTCCCGGATTCTCCAGCTTGGCTGAGGAGTTGGAAAGTGGGTTTCTGGCATACCAAAACAAGACCGTCACTCTCTTTGCACCATTCCCTTCATTATTAGTTCAGCTCTACAGTCAATAACTCTCAGCGGTCTCTATAGGGTCCAATTCTCCCCATAACTCCTCACTTGCAGGAGATAACAAGCTTAAATGTCCCTTAAAAGTGTACTGCCTTTCACACAGGTTGTTGCCCAAAAAACAGAAAACCTGCTCACCTCAAGATTGTGTCCCAGGTCAATGTAGGTGCACTGTGGGTGGAAAGCACCGGTTCCACATACATAGACGTGAGTTTTATTGAAGGGCTGTAGGAGTCTCACATAATTGGCGCAGTCCATCTGAGAGATACATGTGGTATTTGATTAAAAGCATGATTTTAAAGAGTTACAGTGAGAATAGGTGGATATGAAGCATTTAAATCAAACAGTAAAGCAACAACTGATTTTTGCCTGCTTTTAGAGGAGACTGATGCTAAAACTTTAGACTTACCCTCCCTTAAGAATTTCCAGCTTGAAATACCCCCATAGTGCCATAAATAAATATGATTTTTCGGCTTTTATTCTTATCTTATTCTGTGAGAGCATTTCAAAGGCATCTATGGGTCTTCAAAAGCTTTACTTTATTATTTGTGCCCATTTAAAGTCACTTACCGATAGATTCTTTCCAGCATATTTGCAGCGTTCAACGTGTTCCTGTCCAGCTGGCCAGTGAATCTAAAAATAAGAGACAGTTTTCCCAAGGAACGGAAATAATACATTCAATGTTCAAAACACTTGAACAATATATATATATA
>NC_056709.1:17772075-17778819 GCF_018831695.1 Puntigrus tetrazona | reverse complement strand
ATATATATAACAAAGCTGAGCTGAGTTGATTAGCTCAGACCCTCCTTGCCGTATTACCATCATTACTCAACAATCTGCATGCCTTTCAAATTGTAACCATTTCCATGTGGAAATAATGTCCAGGTATTGACCTAATCATTAGCTGGCAATCAGCACACTGTACATAATTATATAATTGAGAGATTGAGAACCTGGCGTGCTTTAGTCCTTATGAAGATCACGTATGTATGGCTGTGCCATGACCTTACGTTTGACCTCATCATTTCTCGCAGGCATCTTTTAGTATTTCACTATTATAAAAGACAGAATCAATTAATATCGAACCAGCTGTAATGTTTATTTAGCGGTAATGGTGTGTAGTGGAGAATTAAGGCTAGAGTTATGCAAATGCAGACACAAATGCCTGGCAAACACATGGCGAACTGATTTTGGATACTAACCTCCATATTGAAGGGAATGATGGAGGCACGGTCAGTTATCACATGCTAAAGAAGTGCTTTTATTCAAGAAGCTAGCTATAAACGGTCACGGTGAGCAGTTTTAGTGAGCTCTATTTAAGAATCCAAACTGCCAATAAAAACAAAACAAAGAAGGCAGCGAAGATGATGATGATGATGAAAAAGTTTTAGCTAATTAGCTCGGTAAGAATATCGTCAAACCTAGCTTCATTTCAGTTGAGTTGGGATGTCATTTGCTTAAAAAAAGATCGGTAAGAAACAAGCAACGTTGGTAACGCAACACAAACATGATAAAAATTGCTGTGTTGCTTGTTAATTATATTTAAATAGCACAAAATAATCATGTCAGTGTTCATTATATCTTAATATAAAAAGAACTTTGTAATGAAGTTTGTGATAATTTTTCAAAACATTCAAGCAATTGTGATTTGCTTTATAGTATAAATATATTGTTTTACATGAACAATGTATGTGTCCAGATAAAAGTTTACATGTTGTACATGTACTACAGTATACACTTTTCATATACGAGTCAACTGAACTTTTCTGCGCTAATCATCAGATGTGTTGTGTGTGGTGGAGCAGTTTTGTAATCCTCTAACTTCAGAGAGGCCACGAAAACATCATTACAGATGTACAGGTTCATGTGAACAGTAAAACATTGTAGTGGCGCTCTGTTTTCACTTTAGTGACCCTTATCCTCGCGATCGCTAAATGACATCATGCGCTGTCAGATGCTGCTAGTGGTGCTAGCTGACCTTGCGTGCCGGTTGGGTGAAGCTGTCAGAGTTTAGCATGTAGATGTGGTCCCGGCCTCCGACCAGCAGCCACCCGCGGTCCTCATCCAGCAGTAAGGCCTGGTACGCTCCACCCTCTCCACCCTCCCAGAACACAGCAGAGCTGTTCCTCGACCTCAGATCTGCCAGGAAACAAGTTCGCTTTTACTAAGATTTCAAACATAGAATCCATAGAACCCAAATGTTAATTAATGTATCACATGACCTGAAATAGAATAATCAATGAGCTATACTCTTAAAAATAGAGGTTCTAAATTGGGTTTTTCATAGTGTTACTATAGAGGAACAATTATGGGTTCTCCAAAGAAGAGTGTGAAGAACATTATATAAATTTAAAGAGTCTGCTACAATGAACTTTTTGTGCAATGGAAAGATTCCATGGATTTTAAATGTTCTTCAAGGAACCCTCCATTTATTTTTAGGTTCTCCAAAGAACCTTTCAGTTAATATTTCTTGAAATAACCATTTTCTTCCCTTACTGTGAAAAACATTGTAATTATCCAAGAACCTTCGGTGTTATCTGTGTTAAAGGTCTTGAAACCACACTCTTAAAAATAAAGCTTCTTTACAGGCAATCATAGTTCCATCAAGAAACTTATCCACAGAACCTTTCTATTCCACAAAGAAGATTCCTTATCCACTTTTAAAACTGGCACTGATGGTTCCATGAAGAACTTTTGACATTCATGGAACCTTATTTATTTATTTATTTACTTAATTATTTAAATATCCTTCAAATGTTACATTCTGTCCACTTATAGGATCTCTGTGGAACTCAAGATAGTTCTTTCATGGCATCTTTATTTTTAAGAGTGACCTAAAGTGTTCTTTGCACTAAAAACAAATGGTTTTCTTAAGAACTGATCACTAAAAGGTTCTTGAGGGAACCAAAAAATGGTTAATCAAAGACAAAAACTTTAAAAAGCTCCTTTTGGAAGATTTATTTTAGAGTGCATTGATGTCAGTAAAGAAACTTTATTTTTAAAATGGCAGATGAACCATGTTAGGTTCTCCAAGGAACCTGAATAAAAGAGCCCTTATTTGCTAGTGTGAAATGTTCAAGAACCCTTTGACCACTAAAAGAGTAGATTTTAAAGGTTTGTTATTATTTTTAAGAGTGTGTTTTACTGAGTAGACCTATTTTGAAAGGATTCGAAGCTTGTTAGATCGAAGTCGTTGCCAGGTGGTTCTGATCTTTGATAGATATGTAAAATAAATATGCCAATCATACGCTGAAGTGGTTTCGGCACGCTCTCATTCCAGATCACAAATATCTGCGTTCCCCTACAGCAGCATTCGCACACAATTAAACATGAAGCATTTCTCATATAAACACATTCAGACACGTTAGCCCTCAACACGCTCCTCCTGCCACCCTCAGGTCCAGCGGGACGTCCGGCTCACGGAGGTGTCAGGCGTAATGAACTCTGACGGGTGTTTTCTTAGCCGCACGCTCTGCCTTGATATCGAGCACAGGAAATAGCTCAAGGTCACGTCACGGTGAAGGTTACACGGTGCTGGAGGGCCTTGCAACTTTTTATTGCACAATTGCGTAATACAAACTCACAATTCTGTCTTTTTTAAGTTAAAAGAGTTAAAAGATATAAAACTGAGAGTTATATAGCCATAATTGTGAGATATAAATTCCGATTTTTCAGATTTTTTTAGAGATGCATGATGTAGAGTCTGAATGTCATTTTAGATCATTCTGACAATATATATATCAATATTGACTCACAACTGCAAGTTTATCACGCAATTCTACGAAAAAAAGTCAGAACTGCAGATTATATCAACTAAGGCTGACTAAATTTCTCATATTTGCGAGTGATAAAATCAGTATCGTGTAAAATATAAACTGATATGAATTGTAAGATTTAAACTCTAATTTCTGACAGGTTTTTTTACATCTGCATGATATGAAATCGTAACTGCGAGTTATGTGAGCAATTCTGACTTGTTTTTTATGCATTTTATATTATATGAATATAACACATGAATGCCATTAAATAATGACTTCAACCCTGGAAATCAGTCATTTTGATAACATTATTAAAGACCAAATAACTCTGAACAAGACTTCTTTAGAATTTCTGGAAAAACCTTTGTTCACACTCTTTATTATAACTCTGCTTATATGAAACAATATACAGCGACGTCTCAGCGTATTACATTTTTATGACAAACCTTGCTTGGCGACCCATGTGAGGACAGTCTAATGAGGCTGTGACTTTTATTTTGTGAAAAACATGTTTCTGAGCTGCAGTTAAAAGACAACACAAACAAACAAAAATATCCAGGATTGTGCTACACTAAAATACTGAATAAGCCACATAATCAAAATGAATGCAATTAGGATCTGTGTTTAATGGAAGCCAAATGTCTTCCTGGATTATATTTCATGCTGTGTTTTTTTTTACTGTTCATCCTCCATTAAAGCTGCACATTGCGTGACTCACTATTAAAGGAATTCTCAGATGACTCGAGGTGATTTCTCCGTGACAACTAAAATAAATCTCATAATTGGGGCGTGTTGATGCTATCCATCACCTGCTGGAGAACTGCTTCAGAAACACAGGACAAATACTTCACTTCAGTTTTCTGTCAAGATCTCACGTTGATCGATCTCAGGGCTCAACAAGTCTCCGCTTTCCGAGTTTGGGTTACTTTTTGAAACTTTCTTTCTCAGTTCATCTAGTAATATTTATTATTTATTTTACATTTATTTAGGTGATTTTTCTTATTTAGGAATTAGTTTGCTTTGTTTTTTAAAAAAAACTGAATATTTTATTATAATTCAATACAAATTTGTGTATAGTTACAAATTCATTTGATAATTTTTTAATTCTTTTTAAATGTATTTAAACAGGATAATTTAGTTATTTATTTTAGTAAATGCTGTTTATTTGTTTTTTTTGTTTAGCTAGAAAATAGTTATATATATATTAGGATTTTAATTAACTTTTTTATTTAAAAAAGAATTTCCCTAATAGTAAAAACGGTGTGTGTTTTCTTCACGATCACACTCGACATCTTCTGATGAGATGATGGTCGTGGAGAGGCAGTGCAGCTTGTGTTGATCATGTGTCACGAACATTTCCCACACCGTTGTTTAATACGTATTTCTGATAAATGAAGAAAAATCCCCCTTTCCCACCCACTTCCTAAAAACACCCACTCTTAAAACAAGCCTCTCTTAGCTGTACACCACCCGCTCCACAGAGTCCTTGAATCAGAACGGTTTTAAGATGCTGCACCTTCATACGGTCCTATGATCTGTGTTTCCATGTTAAACATTGAGGTCTAACCAGAATCCGGTAAAACATCCAAGAACTGATGTTTATTACATGATGGAGAGGAACAGTTCATTACTGAACACACGACTGAAACACATCATGCTATGCTACATAGTAACTAAACTAGCGTGCTAATTAACTCCGATGATCAGCCTTGAGATCTCGACACGATACAGCTGGAATCGAGCGCTCTAGAACGATCCATTCGTGAATGTTTGAACTCATCCATCACTTCGTTTCAAGTGTTTAATGAGTTGCTGAGTTGTTTATTTTAAGGTATTTGGCAACCCGTTTCCAGGCATATTACAGTAACCACACAAGTAGATGCTGATGAACTGAACATAACATGGTTGCTTTGATCCATTAATGTCAGCCATTTTGGATATTTATTCTATTTTTCCGATCATCATGTTTGGACATCTCGGGATCAACTAATGGCAAGATGTCACTTTTCATGACAAGAAGTCAAAATAGAGCTTAAAGTCAGCTTGATTTCTTCTTCAACAAAAGGTCATCAGTCATCAGGCGCTAAAGATCAAGGTGTTCTGTCACAACAGGAGAAAAAACTGTTTATATCAAAGTGTATATATAAAATATAAAAAGGTTTACATGGATATATATGCTTTTTTTTACTATTTATTTGCTGAAAACTATTTGCGGTATTTCAACCCTGTTATTTATGTATTAATTTAAAATAAATAAATAAAATTAGTAATTAGAAATGTCATCTAATAGTTAGAGTTTACTTTATTTAAAATTTATTTAAATGATTAACTAATAGTAGTTTTACTTATTATTTTGTTCATTATTTAGTTAACAATTACAGTGCTGGTTTAGGACAAAATATCGGTTTATAGTTATTTAACATAACCCCTAAATAAAAAATAAATAAAAAATAATCCAATCAAGTTAAATATATATATATTTCTGTGAATTCTCATTTAACTTGATTAGATAAATATCAATTATAAATGTCAGTTTTATAATTAGTTTTATAATTGCTTCTTATTTACAAGTTTTTTAGGGAGATTCACTCCAAACGTGTAAAAACTTAAATAATTGAATGAATACTAAATGATGTCATTTTTCGGGTGCCAGTATTTAGATACTTCTATATCATTCATTTATTAGTGTGTGTAAATGTATAAAAGAAAAGTCATAGTTGGATAAAGTCAAGAAGAAGTAAGTGAAATACTGTTTCTAGGTTTCTTTAATGTAATTTGTTCTTCAGTCCCGTGACACTGATGTATCAGGCAGCGTGTCTTTTGTTCGTTTCAAAGGCCAAGTCGCCGAAACCTTACAGATTTAAGGGGTCAAAGGTGACCTGTGCTGATTACCATTCCTCTTCACGTAACTAAATGTGTGGATTAGGCCACCCAGAGTTCTGTTCTTTGACAAAGTATCTTTATAAACCCAATATTAATAAAAGGAAAAGGCCGATAATCAAGTCCAGAGTTGTTTTGCTTCTAGTATTCTGGAATGAGGTTCTGGAGAGTTCACAGTCTTCAGAGATCGTAAAACTCAAACGCTCTGTCTTGTGTCTGACGCAAGTCTATAGCGAAGATTTGCTGGAGATCCACATCAAACGCTCGCTGGGACTCTGACAAACACCTGTAACAATCTCCTGCCTTTCACAGAAGGTCAGAGGTCGAGGGAATGAACAGAGAAGGGAGACATTCCTCAAAGCAGTCAGCTCTGAGAGATGAGGAGGTGTGGCTCTAATAGAAGACAGAAACCAAACCAAACCAGTTCCCCTAAAAATTATATTGTTTTTTTTCAATCTTCCTTTGCATGCAGCTACAGACGAACACGATGTAGGATGATGGCATGATATTCATTTTATGTACCAGTTCAGTACATTCAGTACATTTTGACAAGAAGTAAAAACGAGAAGTAAAAATTTCAGACATAACATTGCCTGCTTTTGCTTGTTTTTACAAATGCAGTCATAAATACAGCCGCTTGCTCGTTTCTGAACACCTACTGGTCAGTTCAGCTTCACATTTAGAGTATAATTCTATTTGTTTTTGTATAAAAATTATTTCATATTTCAGCACTCATGAAAAAAAAACATTAACATCCACCTATTGTTATACTGTATTTTGACACATCCTGATTATTAGTAACAGTGTTGAAGATGAAGCACACACACACACACACACACACACACACTCACACACACGCACACGCACA
>NC_056709.1:17768864-17771975 GCF_018831695.1 Puntigrus tetrazona | reverse complement strand
AAAAAGAAGACTTTGTAAATGAATCTGAATCGATTTATTGTTTTGGTTCTTGTTGGCGCTTTAAAGAAGTGTCTGACTGGAGGCGATGGACAGTGCTGCCATCGCTTCAGCTTTGAAGTTGAAATCGGGGGCTGTTTGAATGGAACCCAGTGTTTCTGCCGAACGCTGGATGTGACATTCAAAAGCTGCGTGAAGATTACGAGCTCCAGTTGTGAGAAGCCACGCTGATGGATGCAAGCTGTTCGTATGTAGAGCCATTATAAAATGCGATTTAGAAAAAAAGAAAAGTAAAATTAAATCTAAAATCCCACCCAGTCCTCAGGAGATTCATTTGGTTTCAAAAGTAGGTGTCTGAACATGCCCACATGTATATGAGTCTGAAAAGAGAAGGGGAGCCCTCTGCTGGAGTTCAGGAGTAGAACTTTGATGAACTTAGCTTTGTGTTTGTCGAATGTTAGCCCTTAAACCATATGCTTGATTTTTGTCTTTTTGACCTTGTTTCTAATAATATTCTAATCTTTCATTAAACCACATTCAAGGCTCCTGAACGCTAAAGCTCGTTTTGTGGATTTTTAGGATGTGGTCTGAACTATCACAAGCGATGCGCCTTTAAGATCCCTAACAACTGTAGCGGTGTGAGGAAGAGACGTCTTTCCAATGTGTCTCTGCCCGGCCCGTCGCTGTCCGTTCCTCGTCCTGCTCCAGCAGAGCTTGCTGCCGTGAGCCTGGAAGAGGTAAGAAACGATTTTATTTGATGTTTACAATTATGTTTAACGGAATATTTAACCCGAAGACTAAAATGACCTCGTATTTTACTTATTCCCATGCCAGTGGGTGTATATGCCCTTTGCCTCTCGTTTTTGACTTTTACTGGCGTTTTATATTGCTCTGTCCTTGTTTGTCTGTTATTTTCTGAGCTTACGCTACGAATGTGGCTCAGTCGAGTCAGAAGTCAGCCAAGAAGCCGGGAACTCGAGTCTCTCGCGAACCCGTATACAGTCAGTGATTATAGTTCAAAAACCAATCGATCTGCTTCCGAAGACATGTGGTAACCCCCTGGAGGTGCATAGATTCATTTTATGACAAATATATGCCATTTATGGAGCTTCAAAATGATGGCCGCTATCCACGAGCATTTCCAAGCTTGGAAGAGCCAGGAGACATTTAAAAAACTCCAACTGTGTTCATCTGAAAAAAAAAGTCATATACATCTAGGATAGCTTGGTCATTTTCTTTTTTTGGGGGGTCAATTATTCCTTTAAAGCTGCCGTCCGTAGCTTTTGGCGCTCTAGTGTGTAATAAACAGAACTGCTTGCATCTCTCTCCGTTTATGACGAAATTCAGACGAAATAGTATAAATATAAACACTTGTTATAGGTGGACCGTATTGATTTATTACAAACCAAAAACGCGGATACATGGTATACTCGCTTATCATATACATTTTGTAAATTGTGAACACAAAAACGTTACGGACTGCAGTTTTAATTTTTTTTTTTAAAATCTAAACATTTATACAAATAATAAGAATATCAACCCATATGTTTAAGATAAATCTCAGCCATTATAATCTAGCATAAAGCAGTGGAATCGCATATATCCAAACGCTTATGCTCTTCCCTTGTTATTAACTATTAGTAACAGTTTATTTTTAAAATAGTGGATCAAAAGAGAGTGATAACCTCGTATCAGCCCAAACCCAAACATGGCAAGTACATGGGGTCCTTTTAGTTCTCTCACAATATCCTTGCACACTTGTATATATATTTTTTGCTTATATGTTATGCTTATTTTAAACTCCTGTCGAGGCCTGACATTGCATTTGTTGTCTTTGTCCTTTAAAAACTATTTCATCTTTTCAGACCCAATGAAATGTTCGCTACGTAAGCTCAGCATAACACAAAAAACAAGAAAGCTGCTCTGTTCGTACCCCTTTAAAGAGCTCGTATTAATCATTTTCTGTCTTGTCGAGTTCTGCGTGAAGTCCTCTGTGGTTGAGCAGCTTTTATTTTAATAAGTGGCCGGTTTCAAAACATTCTTGAAATAATGCAATTCTCTATTTGTTTACCGTAATTAATCTGAGCTCTCGCTTTAGAACACAGTAAAGTAATGTGTGCTGTGAAAAACTGCATCGTTAAGGATAATGTCTTCTTTATTGCGTTCAAATGGATATAAAGTGTTACTGTTTTTGTTACTTTGATCTCCGCTGCAGCAGCGCCCTCATCAGGAGCCAGGAAAGCGGATACCATCATGGAGCGGCCGGCCAATCTGGATGGAGAAGATGGTGCTGGGGCGGGTGAAGGTCCCTCACACCTTCGTCATTCATACCTACACGCGCCCAACCATCTGTCAGTACTGCAAACGGCTGCTCAAAGGGCTTTTCCGCCAGGGCATGCAGTGCAAAGGTGGGTATCCCCATCTTCTTTATGTTTACGGCATTATGCTTTTTAATACCGTAAATAACTCTGGTGTTTCCTCCACCAGACTGTAAATTCAATTGCCACAAGCGATGCGCTTCGAAGGTACCAAAAGACTGTCTTGGAGTCTTCAATGGAGGTATGGTCATGATTTTCAACCACATCCAACTATAATGAAAACACATCGTTATGTAAGTTTACTGTATGTTTCTTTCAGAGCCGGCCAGCCCAGGTCCTGACTCTGATACCACAATGGAAGTAGATAGCAGTGATGTGAACAGCGATAGCAGTCGTGGTCTGGACGATTCAGAGGAACCTACCACTCCAGAAGACAAGATCTTCTTCATGGATTCCCCGTTCATGGACCGCGAGAAAGATGAAGAACCTGTGAAGACCATCAGGTAAACGCTCTGGATAATTCTAGAATACCAAACCAAACAACCACTGGCCCTGCACCCCTTTACCTTCAAACGTTCCTTCAGACAAGAAGCTTGTGTTCTGCAAGTAAACGGCACACTATTGTTCCGTCACAAAAAGCCACAAAATCACTTCCATTTTTTTCATCTACACTTCACCCTCTAACACTAGCACTCTCTATTCTAGTTTTATTCTGTACGCTTGTTTTCTTTTTATTTACTAAAAAACTTGACTCTACAAGACTTGCATTCTCTCTTCTATTTCAATCCACTACTTT
>NC_056709.1:17761261-17768764 GCF_018831695.1 Puntigrus tetrazona | reverse complement strand
GTATAAACAGATTAAAAAAAATGCTGATATTTAATCATATTTAATAATATTTTAATAGTATATGAAAACAGAATCAGCATTAATCAGCATAAATGACATTATAAAACATATACAAATAGAAAAGAGATTTTGATTTGTAATTATATTTCTGTTTATAATTTTACCGTTTTAATAGATTTTTTATCAAATAAATGCAGCCTTGATAAACATAAGCTACTTTTAAGATCATGAATGGCCTAAACAATTTTCAGAAGCATTCGGAAAATCTTACTGACTCTTCATAATAGAGAAAAAGATTCTAGCAACAAGACAGACATTAATAAAACGAAATACTGCGTTAATTTGAAATGATTTGTAATTCAGATTAAGTGACTCAGTTAGTGGACTTACTTGCTGTGTTAATCGCACAGATTTATAATCGTTTAAAACNNNNTTTTTTTAGACTGCAAGTTCAACTGCCACAAGCGGTGTGCGTACAAGGTCCCAAACGACTGCTTAGGGGAGACTCTCGGTAATGAGTGTGAGAGAAACATTGTTAACACATTTGGAATATTTGCACTGCTTCTGCAAACACGTAATTATTGCTTGTCACTTCACGGGGCTTGTGAGTCAATTTTTGGACTTTTTTCCCATCTGTCCGTCTCTCAGACATATTAAGTCCAAGCACAGACACGGAGGTGCCGATGGACTACAGTAATGAGTATTCTGACACTGATAAGTCATCTCTAATGGACGACTCAGACGAGGCCTGCAGTATCCCCGGGTCTTTCTCCCCAGACAGCAACCAGGATGGAGCCAGTGGAGACCAAAGGTAGTAAGACAGATTTCAGACACACGGGCGAAATTAAGGCCTAGAAACTGTAAGCACAAAATCGGAAAGAATAATAATAAAGATTTATGCAACTCAGGCTTATTGGAAATATATGACAGGAATAAAAGGTACAAAAGTTTTTTCGAAAGATGCATGTGTGTACCTAAAGGGTCCATTTCGGTACCTAAAAGGTGCATATTAGTACTTAAAGTGTACGTATTTGAACCTAATAGGTACAAAAGTGTATCTTTTGAAAAGGTACTGCCCCAGTGACAGCTTGTGTACCTTTATTTTTTGAGAGTGAGCCTACATTTCTGCAAAAATGTACCTATATACACATTTCACTAGAGCTTCTGAAATAGCGACAATAAAATAGTAGTTCCATTTTACACAAATGATTTATTTCAAGACTCAGATTAGCAGTAAGTAATGTTTTTTAATGGATTTTTTCTTTTATGGTTCGTTGCACAATTCTGTGGTCTCACGTGAAAATATATTTACAATAGATTTGTAATCTAATGCGTTTTAGTGTTTACATAACATAACCAGCTGCATATGAATGGCTTTTCTGACGTGGTAAACTTGCTGGACAGCTTACCCGGTAGAGCACCGCACGAATCTTTCAAAAGGAGAGACACTTTTAACGAAAGAGCTCAAAGCCTTGCATAAGGAAGCTAAAATGGCATGGTTGTGTTTTCATCTCACATTTGCTTTTGAAAATACTTTTTGTTAAGCTGGGTTTATTTCTTTATTTTAGGGCTGCGTTTTAAAACAAATGCGATTAGTTCCACTCTGCAGACATTTCCTTTACGAAATGCTGTGACATGCTCGATAAACGACGTGATAACTGACAAAACTAAGAAAACTGAACACGCTATTAAATGTCACCCGCAGCATTTTACCCGAAACTGCTATGAAACATGCTACAAGAAACATATCATTTTACAGCTATTTTACAGCCCTCAGGCGTCATTTTTATGACATTGTGCAGTTTATAAACCCGCATCTGCAATGGAGTAAAGTTGATATCACCGATAAGCGTGCCATTCTGAAAAGTTCAGTCAAATATATATATATATATAAAAAATTATTTCAGGTTTAAGTCATGAGTCATGTATTTCCAATGATCCTGGGATGTTTTTATGGCTTATACAGATCATATACAATAGTGTACAAGCCCTTCAGTGTGAAAATGTGACATGTTTGATTCTTTTATAAGATCTCATGGTTTCTGTGCTGTGTTTCCCCAGTGCTAATATTCCTCTGATGAGAGTAGTGCAGTCGATCAGGCAGACCACACGTCGTTCTAGCACAGCCATCAAGGAGGGCTGGATGGTGCACTACAGCAACAAGGACACACTGGTACATCCTCTGACTGCTGGCTGACCCGAAAGGGATCATTTGGCCCAAAATTAATATTTTTCATTCTTGTGTCGCTACAAGCCTTTTTTTCTGTAGAACCAAAAGGGGTATCATTTGAAGAGCGTCTTACATCTACCACAACATTTTCCAAATGGTTTTAGAATACTTAAGATTATTAAGATTGCCGAAAGCAATTACCAATGTATTAATATAAAAATAAAAATAAATGAATATTTTCAAATTCGCTAATAAATAGACAAATTAAATACTTCGATATAGGACACTTCAATACAGTAACATTGATAAATGATTTAAAAATTGTGTTATTTGTCTCTAAATGTAGATGTCAAATGTGTGTGTGTGTGTATATATAATATAATAATAATAATAATACTGTAATTAATATGGTATTTTACTGGATTAGTAACAACTGGACAGGACAACAACGATTTAAAGCAGTATTGCATGTACTGTTTTTATGCTTAAATCCTTTTGCATCTTTGAACTTTGATATTTATTTAATGGTTTAAATATCAGTCATCTGGCCCTCTGTAATATTCCTGCATAGTAATATAGAGCAGTAATTGTATGGACCACTTTATTATTTATTCTTTTAAGTGTTTTAAATCCGTTGTTCATTATTAGTTTCATTATATGGAAAATAGCGACAAAGGTTTTCTTCCTATAAACTGTGTTCTCCAGAGTTTGAACGATACGATGAAGAGTAAATGAAGTCTTTATATACTTGTTGCGTGAACTATTCTTTTAACGCAGCCATAGTGTTCTGTCTAGTCTATACACTATCTTTACCTCGCTTCCAAACACCCTATTGATATTTCTGCATCAATCTGCACACTTGTGCTATAATATCAGCAAATCTTCAGCTTTTAAATCGCAGTCCATTCTGAGCGTCCCCTGCAGGAGCGGGTATTGATTTGTAGGAATGAATAGCAGTAAATGTCACTCATAGTGTTTGGTGCTTCTAGACGAGTATTTTCAGAAAGAATGGGAAAAAATTGGCTCGGGCATTTTCTCAACATTGATATATTGACCTGTTCTCGGCCTCCTGTAAAACCTCTGAATTTCTGTGTTGCGTTTTACTTCTCTTTAGCCTTTTCTTTCTAACTTTCCTCCTGGTTTTTCTCTTGCATCCTCTTCTTCTCTTCAGCTCTGTTTACCCTTCGCTTTCTTCCTCCTTTCTGCTGGGGTGACGCTGACCCCCGCACCAACTCCTTGTTGAGCTATGACCTCTGACCTCTCACCCCACCCTCCAACAGAGGAAGAAACACTACTGGCGCCTGGACTGCAAGTGCATCATCCTATTTCAAAACGACACCACCAACAAATACTACAAGGTAGGATCTCACTTTCTTTTAAGGTTTAATGTCCTTTTGATTATGAAAGCTTGTTTGTGGCGTGACATAACCTTTTCTTGCAGTTTTGAGAATTGTGATGTGAATTTGTAGAGGAAAAAAAATTATTGTGAGGATGTAAACTAGGAGTCACAAGAACAACATTTAGAATTTTCAGTTTAATTCTGCGTTTGTCTTTTTGAAATTATTATAATTATTATTTTTTTGTTTTGCAATTATTTTTCACATTTTGTTTTCAATCGTGGGAACGAAATTCGGAAACTTGGAATGTAAGGAACAAAAGTTAGAATTTATAGAGTTAGTGCTTATATCTTGCAGTTCCGTCTTTTCTCAGAATTGCAAAAGAATTGCATATTTTTTTTCTCAGATCATGAGATATGAACTCAGAATTAAATTTTTTCTTCTCAAAGTTCTGCTTACATCTAACAATTCATTTTTTTTGTTTCTGCCATGGAATGAAAATCTAATGTGACAAAAAAAGAATTATATAATTTATATATAAAAAAAATATTATAATATTATAAGTCGCAATCACTTTTTATATCATGTTTTTATATATGTATGTATGTACAGTATTTCCATCCATTGGTGGAAACAAGCTTCCAATCGTTTATAGACATTGTAGGCTAAATTGCACAAGAAAAAGGAGTTAATGTTTGTGTGTAAATGCCACATTACATTATGCATTATGCTTTCTCAGTGACAGATGAAGCATGAATATTCTGGGTTCATGAATTAAGGAATTATGAATGGTTTTCAAGAGCTAGTTGGTCATTACGGTGACTTAACGTGTAGAATTACCCGATTTGATTTATCCTTTCAGTTAATTATCTCAACTCACATTGGCATTAACCCAGACCCTGCTTTTAAATTAACCTTGGCGCATATTGTCTACATGATTGAGGGTCTAATTTGCCCATTTGCCTCCATTCACAGGAGATCCCGCTCTCCGAAATCCTGGAGGTCTGTCCGGCAGGTGATTTCTCTCTGGTCCCTCCAGGCACAAGCCCCCACTGCTTCGAGATCATGACGGGTACCATGATCTACTTTGTTGGTGAAGACCCCAACACCACCCCGTCTCCGTCATCCAATGTCTCTGGTCTGCCCATCTCCACCATCCCCAGCTGTGTTGCGCCCAACAGTGGGGTGGGACGAGAGTTTGCCAAAGGATGGGAGACTGCGATACGTCAAGCCCTCATGCCAGTCATCTTCCAGGACAACCCTCCAGCAGAAGGTCATGTTCCTCACCGTAAGTGAGATTAATTCTGGAAGAAAGGCGTGATTCTGCATACATTATCATAATAGGGGTAATGTCACTGTTATGAAACATAAACAAGTCCATTCAGTTATGAGAAGGATTCAGTTAGATATGATGATGCTATGACATGGTAATACAATATTATGCTCATTTGATGTCATTCTCTTAATTTAGGCTATATACAGGAATGAATGTAGAAATAGAATAGAATAAATTAAATGACNAGATAGATAGATAGATAGATAGATAGATAGATAGATAGATAGATAGATAGATAGATTTGTTTTGATTGCTGGTTCTGTCCACTTTTTACCCATCATTTTTAGAGTGTATGAAATGAGACTCATATGGTCATTAATCTACATTAATTTTCAGGGCAGGCATCAGTCAGCATCTCGGTGTCTAACAGTCAGATTCAGGAGAATGTGGTGAGTAAACATGACCTTTGAAGATGCAATGTATCACACAGTCTGATGGTGACAAAGATGATTATGATAAAGAATAATTGATAAATGAAGATGATGTTACCAACAGGACATTGGAATGGTCTATCAGATCTTTGCTGATGAGGTTCTGGGCTCTGGACAATTTGGTGTAGTGTATGGAGGTATGTCTATGACTGAAAACCATTTTTCTTTAGATTTCTAAGCATTGCTATGCAGTTGCTAAGGTGTGCTTGGTGGTTTCCAGGCATTCTTGACTCTTCAATTTGGGACAAGTTATGCTCTTAAAAGGTTCTTATTAGCATTTGTGGTTTCATGAAGAACCTTTAACATGCATGGAATCTTTAAAGATTTTTTTGTTTGGTTTTGGGATGCACAATATTATCAGCATCACACACACATATATGTTTTCAGTTATCAGTGTTTTCTTATAGTACTGTAACTGAACCTGTTCATAAGGTATAGTTTTGTACCCATTAGATTCTAATATGCACACTTTAGGTACTAGTATGTACCTTTGAGGTACCAAAATGGACAAACTTGTATATTTTAAAAAAGGTACCTCTCCAGTGATAGCTTTCTCCCCACAGGAGAGACCGGAGGTTGTCTCCAAATAAAAGCTAGTATATTAGCTATCGAACAACATTTTTTAACCCAAAAAAACAATAATAATAATTATCGACATTGCACAGATCAGCAAAATCCCATATTGTGCATCACTTTTAGATTACTAAAATAACCAAAGTGGTTCTTCCATGGAATCACAAAAATCCACTTTATTTTGTGAGTTTAAACACAAAAAATGTTATTCTTATTCATAACTCTTGTCATAAGTATATATGCAATAGCAAGCACCGCTAATCATATGCGAGAATGGACATTTGAAAAAGATCTCACATATAAAGCACATAATCATTTCCTCAACCCGCGCAGGAAAACACAGGAAAACTGGCCGGGATGTAGCCGTAAAGGTGATCGACAAGCTCCGGTTCCCCACCAAGCAGGAGAGCCAGCTGAGGAATGAAGTAGCCATATTGCAGGTGACCAGCAGGGGGCGAAATATATTCAATGATTCGGCACGCGTAGAACTGTGCGGCTAATGAGTGCCATTGTATTGACTGAATGACAACGAACACATATAACCCAATTAAACCTGCTGATTGTGAGGACGCTTAACATAAGGGCATGAATGCAAATAAGCAGCAACGTGACTCACTCAACTGCATCTCTTTATCTTGTCCTTTCATCCCCCCTCAGAGCCTGAGACACCTGGGTATAGTGAACCTCGAATGCATGTTTGAGACGCCGGAAAAGGTGTTTGTGGTGATGGAGAAACTTCATGGTGACATGCTCGAGATGATCTTGTCGAGTGAGAAAGGACGACTTCCTGAGAGGCTCACCAAGTTCCTCATTACGCAGGTCAGCGCTGCGTTTAGAGCTTAAAGCATGCTTCTCAGAGGTTAAGGGCTGTCCGCAACCAAAGATATTCCACTTTCACAGTCATTCAAAAGGCCTGTTCACACCAGAACACCAGGGGTAGCTATAACCCCTATTAACTATTACTATAACGGTAACTACATTAGCGTCGTGTTTATTATAAGCGCAAGCAGCTTTTTAAAGAAGACACAAGAATCTGTGGTTTACAGTGAATTTATAATAAGTTGCATTGTTAGGCATGACGCAAATTATATCTTCCTCTATCAAACGATGTAGTTCCACAGAAACGGCTGCGGTTGCAAAGAATTGGTTTCCAAGCAACACAAAGTAAACAAATGTGTAGGTTTGTAGTGTAATCAAAGACGTAAATACCCAAGATGTGTCACTCATATAGTTTACAAAAACGCAACGCTTGAAATGGCCGATCAATCACAAGAAGTCCCGCCTTCTCAGTAAAATAGCCAATCGCTGATCTGTGAAGTCAGCGCATCACTGCTGTTAGAAGTTCCAGTTGCTATAGAAACATAATGAGTATTTGGAGACGAGCGCCAAGGAGTGCGCATAGTTCTTGATTTTAGTTCTTGATGACTTAAGTAATCAGTAGTTTATATTAATGTACTATTTAATTTAAATATCAGTATATGAATGCTTATGTACTGTTACTGTAAAGTGTTGCACATAACTATAACAATAAGTGTTGTGTTCTGTTTATTATTGGAGCTTACGACACAGAGAAATGAAACGCAGCCAAATCTCATCAAGTAGAAATTTATCTTTTTAATTTAAATTTATTATTTACCCCAAAACACCAGTTAACAT
>NC_056709.1:17754995-17761161 GCF_018831695.1 Puntigrus tetrazona | reverse complement strand
TATATTAATATTAGTAAATATAAACATTATAGCCTCTTTCCCTCACTCTACACTAGATTTGATCGTAGCCAGCGCTCACATTCATATTGATAAATTCCAAGTTTTGCATAGAAATAACCATACGCCCAATTTTTTTAAAAACTTTCATTTAATAAATGAGGCCCATTATCTTCAACAGAGTATCTATTTACACTTTATATACATTTCACTCCCTCTCTAGATTTTGGCTGCTCTGAGGCACCTTCACTTCAAAAACATAGTGCACTGTGACCTCAAGCCCGAGAATGTGCTGTTAGCATCAGCAGATCCTTTCCCACAGGTCAGACATTCACTANCACACGGGAAATTTATAGGTGAAGCTTTGTGACTTTGGTTTTGCTCGCATCATCGGAGAGAAGTCTTTCCGTCGTTCGGTTGTTGGCACGCCGGCATATCTGGCCCCCGAGGTCCTGCTGAACCAGGGTTACAATCGCTCTCTGGACATGTGGTCTGTAGGTGTGATTATGTATGTCAGCCTGAGTGGAACTTTCCCCTTCAATGAAGATGAAGACATCAACGATCAGATCCATAACGCCGCCTTCATGTACCCACCCAACCCATGGAAACAGATCTCTCCAGAAGGTACAAACACAAAAAAAATACACCGAACAAGTTTCTGATGAGCGGTAACATGTCAAATTGAGAATAGAAGTATATGAACAATTAAAAGAGCTGGATAGAGAACACTTGGCGTGGCTCTTCCTGGAAATTTACTTCGTAATAACAAAGAAGAAATCTGATGCATTAAAAGCAGGCTGATCGTTGAGTCGCTCCATTCGCCTTTGATTTTCTGTCCGCTGCTGTACATCATTTAGCTTCAATCAATGCAGATTTTGTTTGTGTGATCTCCGTTTCTCCATAGCCATCGACCTCATCAATAACCTGCTGCAAGTGAAGATGAGAAAACGCTACAGTGTGGACAAGAGTCTCAGCCATTCCTATCTACAGGTAATGCCAATGTCAGGCTCATGCTATTAATGGCTCTTTCCACGATCAGGGTGCCTCACGTGGCATGGAGATACGCAGTTGTGCGCATAAGTTTACGTACCCTTTGCAGAAAGTGAAAAATGTTAATAAAATAAAAGATCATGAAAATTACACGCCAGCGTCAGTACATTTTCACCTTTTGTAACGGTTATGCGAGTCCCTCAATCGTCCTCAGCGTAAAAAAAAAATGGATTTCAGAAACATAATCACTTTTGAAAAGGGTCCAAATATGCAGATGCTGCAGGAGAACCAAGCTGTGCAGAAGATTTCTCTGAAGAACAGCAAGCAGTTGAACTGCTGATGGGACTCATGAACAACTGTAACAAAATATAATATCATAGGTGGTTTAGGAAATGACACATAGTGGTACGATGTAAACTTTTGAATGGGACGATTTTAATTACAGTTGTTATTTCAGCCTGTGGAATAAAATTTTTTATATAGGGCTATTTTAACACATGAGTACAACTGTATGTGTGCGTATAGGCCTATATACAGTATACGAAATATATTGTGTATATATGTGACTGTGTATTTTCTGATATTACTTTAAACTGCTATTACTATTAAAAAGAGCATTTATGAATCAAATGAGACGGAAGCAAAAAGGATAATATAGACGAATATAAGGCTATTATATTCGCATTAAAAAAAATTGTCTGTAATTACATTAAAAGCTCCGCGTGAAAGAAGAAAAAAGGAGAAATGTGAAAAACAACCCCTGAGATGACAAATCCAAGTATGGATTTGCAGTAAAAGAGAGTTTATGTTTGACAAGCAAATTACATTAAGGGCAAATAAGCTCCTTAAGTAAAGCACTTTTGGACACCGCAAACAAAATTAATCATGATTAGCTGTGGCGTCTTTCTGTCTTTTTCATCTCCTCATTAACCCCCCCCTCACTCCCTCAACCCATGTCTGCTCATTCAGGATTACCAGGCCTGGTTGGACCTCCGAGAGCTGGAGTCGAAGCTCGGGGAGCGCTACATAACCCACGAGAGCGATGACAGTCGTTGGCAGCAGTACGCCCGAGACCACACGCTGCCCTACCCTGCTCACCTGGTGCCCCCGCCACCCGCCTCCGACGACGACGAGCTCGAGGGAGCGGAGGACGCAGACATGCAGGGGCTGACGGAGCGCGTTAGCATCCTCTGAAGAAGAAACCGAGGAGAATGAGAGGAATGAAGAGTACCTGCTCGAACTCTAACGATTTTTTTAGTGCACCAGGAGCGCAGGAAGGCCATCTCTGACCTCTTTTCAGCCAGGACTGCTGCTGATCTGTTTGCTGGGATGCAGATATTAAGGTTGGGAAGGAACTGTTCATTGTAGTTATGTGCACAACAGAAACGGACTGTTTTTGGGTTCGACTTTCCCCTAACTAGACGTCTTTTTCAAGGTACGGTCACATTTACCGGTATTCTGCGTATTTTCGTAGGCGAAACCCAGTCAGTTTAATGGAAAAACACTCTAGAGGTAACTTAGGTTAGGACGAAAGATTTCATCATGCAGATTTCGCAACTGGTTCAAGTTGGTCGCACGTGTTCGCCACGTTTACCAAGAGACGGCTGCTTGGTTTGAAAGTGAATTCTGTGTAAATGGAACTTCATAAACGGAAAGTTTGCTAATGTGACCGTGCCTTTAGGGGACAGTAGATACTGAGACGTGGTTTTTAAAATTTTTAATATTTGCCACATTTTAAAAACTTTTCAAGAAATTTGAAAAAAAAACAGCACAAGATGCGACACAATGGCGAGAAACGTTTTTCTGAACGTGTCTTTCGTGGTGCTTTGAAGGCGATGAATAAACTATGTTTAAAGAGTTTTAATGGTCAAAACTAGGGTATGGTCACATTTACCGGTGCTCCTTACAAAATATGTGGCCGGAATCCAGTCATTTCAATACGAATCTTTAAAATCGGGAGTTGTTACTTCAACAGACTGCATTCAAGTTCGTGCGAATTTGCCGCAATGACCGAAAGAAAGTTGAAAAAAGACTTCTGTGTGAACGGTGCTTCATGCACGGACAATACTTTTTTTTTTCTTTTTTTTTGCACACAAAATTTCACCCAAATTTGTCATTGTGACCTAAACTGCTAAAGCGCGACATGCGTTTAACATGCAAATTAAAGTAGCGGAAAAATCTGTAAAAACGTCAGTCGATAAATCAGCATGACCCATCCCTAGTTTGTTTCACGATTGATGTCAAGCCGATAATCTCCAGGTCACAGGCAGTGTATTAATAATGATACAAACGAAAAGGAAAAACAAAAAACGTATCTATTAATCTGGACTTTTTTTTTTTCATTTTTTGCTCTGTGGTTAGTTTCAGATCCACTTTTGTTGCATATTACTGAGAACCTTTTTGCAAAATAACCTGGAAGAAATCGAAGAGTGGTGTTTTCCAGTATCGTCAGTGATTTGCCCTACAGGAACAGACAACTTCAACTCTGAGAATGGATGTTATCTTATGAGGACTGATAAGCAGGCTGCCCCTCGGCCTTATCAGCATACAAAACGATTGCACAAAGGCTACCTAGACCGATCAGCCGCCGTTAGCTAGTCCTAGCTGTGCTCGATGTGTATCCTTATTCCTAACTGACCCTAGACCTGAGCATTAGGCTGCATGTCACTGAGAATTAGGTTTGCTTGAAACTTATTGCTATGAAGGACTTTTTTGTACACATGTAACCTTAGAAATTCTGATGTAGTTTGTGGGAGGTAATGTCGGAGCGTTTCCAGCTGGTATAATAAACACGGTGATGCATAAATCTGTTGAAACGAATCTTCTTGAGTTATGAGTTTGGAGTAGAGTGGAATTTTTTTTCGTCCTCTTTTCCTGATTGAATTTCAGAAAGAAGCTAGCGGAAAGAATGACAGAATGAAAAACACAAAAAAATACACCGAGAACTTGTTCCAGGTACAATAAGGCTTAAGCTTTATTGGCAGTGTAAAAATAATTTAGCTTGTTCCTCAGTTTGTAAAAAAAATAGCAAAAGCGTTGAGTATGAATAATGCACTAGACATCATTGTAGAGGGTTTAATATATGCTTTCTTATACTAGTGTAATCAATGGTATAACTAAGACATACGTTGAGAAATATGCTGCGATAAGTAACCTATTTAGAGGATAATGATCAACACAACCGATTTCCCCCCGAACACATTTTTAGTTTTGAAGCACAACTATTTGGTCATAATCGACAAAACGCCACAGAAACCTCTGAAAGAGTTTCACATAAATTGAAGAGCTGTGAAACTGTGAATGGAACATTACGTTGTTTCCGGGTCTACAAAAGTCATTGTTTCTAACAGTTAAAAACATTAGTAAATGGAAAGTTCCATATTTAACAGATTTAGGGAAAGCCCGCATGTATCGGTCCAGAAACTGCTCTGTATTCTAGAAATTAGTCAGTTAGTAACATAAATCAAAATTCAAATGCAGAAAAAGAAATACAGTTATGAACCCCGGGCAACAGGTTAACCACAAACTTTTTATCGTAGGTGAAGTGCTCCACATTTTCCCACAGAACGTAACATTTAAATAATTAATAAACTACACAATGTATATACGCTTTGCATACGTTTTATACTGGATATATTTCTCAGAAGTCACAGAGACACTCCGTGATAACACTTTGATAAGACTTTGGTTCAGCTTCGATTTATCAGTTCAATCGGGAATTACTGACGACGCATAAAGTGCTCATAATGCAAATTATGGCTATATTCCATTACAGCCATTAAGGCAAGCACTCAGAACACGTTTTGAAAAGTCTTTTAGTTTCTCTTACGTTAAACAGGAAGTTGTGGCAGATGGTACCATCACTGGAAGTTTGTCATCTGTCGTTAACCGCGTGTCTGGAAAAAGATTTTACTCATTGCGGTTCCCTCCAACGCTATCACATGCGCCTCTAAAGGGAAAAAAAAGAAAAAAAGAAAACGCTAGCCCCAGTCTAACATCTTCCAGTAGACATACATGTGCGAGACAGATTTTATCTCTCCTCCCCTTTCTCTCTCTCAATTCATCTCCTCTCCATCCGCTCTGCGCGAAGTGCATCGACCGGACCCGCTCTCGCAGGGTCACTTTTGATCTTCTCTAGCCGGGAAGCATTATTAAAGCGCGTGAGACCCTCTTCTCGTCTGAGGAACTCAGCTGTGCCACTTTTCTCAGAGGTCACGCGGGACTGGAGCTGGACTCGAGGCGGTTCTGTCTTGAAAAGTTGCTGGGATTGTGTGGAGAGACACCCTTCTCTGGTTGGAGCTGGTGGAGAACGGTTTAAAATTGGTTGTGTTGATTGGCAGGTGAGGTTTTTTGATTTTTTGGGGGGCTGGTTTTGTTACAAGAACTACACAAATTATGGGGAACCAGTGTGTGTGTGTGTGTGTGTGTGTGTGTGTGTGTGTGTGTGTGTGTGTGTGTGTGTAAATAAGATAAAATCAGAGAGTGGACATGCTTGTTTGTTTCTTGCGCTATAGATAGTAACACTACTAATGCAGTTGCCAGACACTTGAACCTGATATTCCCGCTGCCATGTCTAGTATAATAGGGAGTTTTGAAAGTACATGTTTGTAACATTTTAATCAGACTAATAATAGTTAATAAATTGCATTGTGCATGATCGGGTAAAATGAATACATTTTAGGAGAAAATTATATTTTTATAAAAGTAACAGTTCACAATGTTCACAAAGTTCGATCTTAGACTTAAAATGGGACTTTTACTTGTCTTTGAAGTTTTGTTTCCTTGAAATAATGAGGTAATTGTGATGGTTTCAATAATTAGTCATTAGTGGAGTAAAAGGGGATAAAATATGATGTTAACAGAGATGACGCGCATCCTGTAAATTTGCATGAAGTACATCATGTTATCATCATTTTTTCCCTATACAGCAATGAATAAATGAATGAATCGATGAATTAATCAATGAATTAATCAATAAGTTCAAAATGTTATACAGATTCTGTAAACTGTCATAATTTGTAATAACATGGTCATAACAGTGTCATAACCCTTGATTTATCCGCATCTGTTTGTTTGTTACAATTATATATGTAGAATGAATAAAATAACAAATAAGGCCAAAAAATGACTAAATAATCTAAATAAAATCTGTCAAATTATGAATCGCATCCAAAATATG
>NC_056709.1:17754661-17754913 GCF_018831695.1 Puntigrus tetrazona | reverse complement strand
TTTAACATTAAATATACACAGTACACACACACACATACATTATGTAAGCAAAAGCTTATATTTTAAATGCGACTAGACAGCACTAATTATTAGTCTATATTTGCATATAATAATGTTTTTTTAGTTATATATTGCAAATGAGAAACTCAAATGGCATTTGTTTTGCCCTTTGAAGCATCGTTACTTCATCCCCCGATAAGTTTAAAAATGTGAAGTGCTTTACTTAAAAAAAAAAAAAAAAAAAAAAAAAAA
>NC_056709.1:17752571-17754561 GCF_018831695.1 Puntigrus tetrazona | reverse complement strand
ACAAACACGCATACATACACACACCCGCATTCATACACACACACACACACACACATATATACACACACACACATATATACACACACGTATACATAAATACATGCATACATACACACACCTTACATTCACACGTACATATACACACACACGCACATTCACACACATACATAAATACATGCATGCATACACACACACACACAAACACGCATACATACACACACCCGCATTCATACACACACACATATACACACACACACGTATACATAAATGCATGCATGCATACACACACACACACACCCACATACATACACACACACACACACACACACACACATTCACACATGTACATACACACACACACACCTAAACATACACATACATATATATACACACACGCATACATACACACACCCGCATTCATACACACACACACACACCTACACATACATACACACACACACACATACATAAATACACACCCACAGACACCCCCACATACATAAATACACGCATACACACACATACATACCCACACACCCCCACATTCACACACACACCTACACACATACATGCATACATACACACACACACACACAAACACGCATGCATACACACACACAAACACGCATACACACACACACACACACAAATACACGCATACATAAACACACCCACATACACACCTACACATATACACACACGCATATACACACACACACTTACACATGCATATACACACACACACACGCATACACACACACCTACACATACATACATATACACATGCATATACACACACACATATACATAAATACATGCATGCATACACACACACACACACACACACACACACACACCCCACACAGACACCCCACATACATGCACACATGCATACACGTATACATACACACACACACATGCATGCATACACACACTTTACCAATTTATTTAAGTCCACTTAAAATAAATATTCTACAAGGACATAAATATTTCAGATGCAGTTAAATACATGTCAACAATCATGGCATACAAAAAAAAAAAAGTCAATACAATGTCCAGCCTTTTAAATGTTATGGGTATAAATAACAGCGTCTCCTCCATATATGATGACTGCCCATAATAGCAGACAAGGCACAGTATTTAGCCAGGTGTTTAGCCCTCTTTTTCGGCATCCCAAGTTGTTGAAGGCCCCTTACAACCAGCCTATGCACATGTCCTAAACTTCCAAATACAAAAACAAGTAGTCTGCCTCGGTAACCCACTTCTGACACAGTGTTGAGGAGCGATTGATATTTAATAACTTTAGTCATGATGGCTTCCTCTATATTGGAGTCAAAGACACAAGCCACCTCCAGAACAAACACCTCTCTACTGTCTTTATCAATCATCACAACATCTGGTGTGTTAGCAGACAGACGAGAAAAGACTTCAGAGTTACTGCTGAGACTATGAAACATAAATGGTTTTATACAAGAGTGCTTGTATATTCTTACTGATGGTGAAAAATACTTTGAGACATCCCTCACAATCAGGTCCACTATTCTGTCGTGACGTGCTATGTACATACCTTTATAAGCATGACAAGCATTTAAGATGTGTGACAATGTCTCTGTGATCTGTTCTGTGGTGTGATGCAGACAGTGAGGTACCTGTACAGTTGGGAACCAGATAGAAAGGTTAAGTCTAGTAGGAAGAACCTGCAGTCTGGCCTTCACTGTGAAAACAATGATGTCTTCACTGAGAGCAGTGTTCTTAAGAAATGAGTGAGACACCGAGTGATCCG
Organism: Puntigrus tetrazona; assembly: GCF_018831695.1. Lineage (NCBI taxonomy): Eukaryota > Metazoa > Chordata > Actinopteri > Cypriniformes > Cyprinidae > Puntigrus > Puntigrus tetrazona. The sequence continues at coordinate 17,752,778 of NC_056709.1, read as the reverse complement.
CAGAGGGAAGACATGCGAGCTTCCCCTGGAGCTTCAGTCCAGTCCAGTGTTGTTTTTGTTGCTGTCGATGCAGATCTAGGAGAGTTCGGCGGGCGCCTGCAGATGTTAACAGGTGATTGTCATCGCCGTATGCTGCTGTAGCTCTGACAGTAGTCAGCGGGTCCGTGATGATATCTTCCGAGACTTTCACACTCTCAGAGTCAGACC
>NC_056709.1:17730071-17747571 GCF_018831695.1 Puntigrus tetrazona | reverse complement strand
ACACACACACACACACAAATACATGCATGCATACACACATTCACACGTACACATTCACACACATACATAAATACATGCATACACACACACACACCCCCACATACACACATTCACACACGTATACACATGCATATACACACATACATAAATACACATACATACCCACCTACACATACATACACGCATATATACACACACATACACATACATACACACACAGACCTAAACATACACATACATATACATATATACACACACACATATACATATATACACACACACACACACACACACACACACATATATACACACACAAACACACCCCCACATACATACACACACACCCAGATACATACATGCACACACCCACATACACACACACATATATACACACGCATACATAAACGTATACACATACGCATACATACAAAAGCACAAATACATATATACATACGCATACATATACACACATTCACACACATATACATACCTACACATACATACACACACACACACACACGTGATGAAGTCGAGCCCATCAGCTCAGGGAGGGATGCAAGTCCGTACAAGGATGTAAAATGATGGCTCACTTGCAACCGCACTTCAGTGCAAAGTGCAGTTTTATTTACAGTGCAGAAGGATTTTAGTGCTGCTTCCCCAGAGGTTGCAGCTAATAGGACTAAATCACGTCACCTTCCCCCTCTCGCACAGCCACGCACTGGCCGGAAACCTGGACAGATAGTCGACTACTATATCGAGTCTGCCCTGTCTGTGCCGTATCTTGAAGTGGTATGGCTGCAGGGCGAAGTACCACAGTGTAATTCTGGCATTGTGGTCCTTCATAGATTGGATCCAGGTTAGGGCTCGGTGGTCAGTCTCTAGGTCAAACTCTTGACTAAAGGAGATAATAGCGTAAACTGTCCAGGGACCACTTGATGGCGAGACCCTCCTTCTCGACTGCCGAATATCTTGCCTCCCTGGGGAGTAGCTTGCGGCTGAGATAGCCAACCGGCCTCTCTTCTCCTGCACTTCCCTGGGCAAGGACCGCACTAATCCCTGTTGTTGATGCATCCACTTGTACCAGGAACCTTTGTGTGAAGTCCGGACTCTGGAGAACTGGGTTGGAGCATAGTTTTTCTTTTAAGTTATTAAAAGCTGCCTCACAGTCATCAGTCCAGGGAACAGGGTGTGTCACCGTTTTGGACCGCAGGCCGGTCAGAGGAGCCGCGATGGAGACAAAGTTTGGTACAAATCTCCTGTACCAGCCCACCAGTCCTAGGAAGGACCTCACTTCCTTCTTGGTCCTTGGTTGTGGGCTCCTTCAGATTGCCTCCTCCTATTTGGGGTCTCAGTTGCCTATTGCCCAAGTGATACCCCAGTTAATTTGCCTCTTGCTTTGCTCACTCACATTTAGCAACATTTTATGTTAGTCCGACTTCCTCTATCCGCTTAAGGGTTTGTTGGAGGTGGTGAATATGCTCTGCCCAAGAGTTGCTGTGTATTATCACATCACCCAGGTAAGCGCAGACCAGTCTTCACAGCCTAGAAGTACTTGGTCCATCAGCCTCTGGAAAGTGGCTGGTGCTCCATGAAGACCAAACAGTAGGACTGTAAACTGGAACAAACCTAGAGGTGTCCGGAATGCCGTGTATGGTCTGGACTGAGGATTAAGAGGTACCTGCCAGTATCCCTTACACAGGTCTAGCGTAGTGATGTACTTGGCTTTTCCAATTTTCTCCAGCAGATAGTCAACTGTTAGCATAAGGTATGCGTCAAACTTAGACTGGGCGTTGAGTTTGCGGAAGTCGATGCAGACACGATCCATCCTTTTTAGGGACAAATCACCATTGTACTGCACCATTCGCTCATTGAAGGTTCGATTACTCCTAGCTCCCTCATCAGCTTGATCTCCTCTTTCAAGGGTTCCACCAGCCTCTCAGGCAACCGGTAAGGACGTTGGCGTGATTGTGTCAGGTCAGAAAGGTGGATGGTGTGCTGGGTCAGCTCCGTCCATCCAGGCCTCTGACAGAACAAAAGCAGGAAACTGGTTTAGAAGGTGCTGCAGCTCTTTCTTTGTGGAGTCTTCTAGGTGAGTCAGACTCACCACAGATGGCTGTCTCTTTGAATCCTCTGAATCCTCTTCCTCATCTACCTCCACCTTCCTCACAAGAAGCGATGTTTCCTGTCCCTTACCGGGTGGCTCCTTCCACTCCTTTAGTAGGTCTGCCTGGTCTTGCCCTCGTCAGGATAATGAACTTCATACGTAACTGGCCCCATCTTGTGGACCACGGAGCATGGCCCCTGCCATTTAGCTAGTAACTTACTCGAAGTGGGTAACAGGATTAATACCTTCTGTCCTGGTTGATACTGCCACAGTCTGGCGTGCTGGTCATACCATGTTTTCTGTGCTTTCTGCTTCCCTTGCAAGTTCTCTTTGGCTTGTTCTCTGTATTGCTCTAGACGGTCTCGCATTTCTTGCACATACTGCACAATGCCCTTCTCCGCCGTCTTGGATGCAGGTTCCTCCTCCCAGCCTTTCCTTAGCAAGTCCAGGGGTCCTTGTACCTGCCATCCATAGAGAAGCTCAAATGGTGAGAATCCCGTTGATGCTTGGGGTACCTCTCGGTAAGCAAAAAGAACAAATGGTAGCCTAGTCCCAGTCTTTTCCTGTGTCTGCAACAAACTTCCGTAGCATGTTCTTGAGAGTGTGGTTAAATCGCTCCACCAGACCGTCCGTCTGAGGGTGGTAGGGAGTTGTTCGGATGGCTGTAATGTCCATCTGCCCCATCAACCGTGATGTAAAGTTCTTTCCTGGTCTGGATTATCATATGCATACATGTGTACACGTGCGGTCAAACTTTAAACACAAAAAAACATTTAAATTTAGTAATATGTCACATACTGCATTATATTAAACATCATATTTCTTAAAAACGAAAACATTCTTACCACGCTGGGAATATGTAGGTTTTAATCAAACACGTATACAAATCGTCAGAAGTCCAACGCGCTAGAACCGAACAACCTTCTTTCCTTCTCTTTTCCCCTCCCCCACAATGATCACCTAAAACAATGTTCTTAAAGGGGCAGCAGCCAACACATGCATACACACACACATAAATATACATACACACAAACACATACACACGCACACGTACATAAATATACACACACACACACACACACGTAGACATACCTACACATACATGCAGTGCATATACATATATACACACACACACGCATATATATACACACACACACACTCACAAACCTACACGTACACACACGCATACACAAAACACTTACACACAAACATACATACACGTATACATAAATATACATACACGCATACACATACATTCATGCACACACACACAAAAACACACGCATACACGTACACACAGGTATACACGTATACATGCATGCATACATACACATCATACATGCATTAGTGCTTTGATGCAACCTGTGTTAAAAGCGCTATATAAAAGTGATTGAAATGATTGATATATGCATGCATACACACCTACACATATACACACACACGCATACACATACGTACACACAAACAGTGCATACACGTATGTATACACACACACACACAAATACATACATGCATACACACACATGCATAAACATACACGCATAGGCATACAAACACATGCATGCATGCATACATACACACACACGCATACACAAACATACCTACACGTATACATGCATGCATACATACACGCACACGCATACACAAACATACCTACACGTATACACACACACACACACACACACGCACCATACACACACGCACCATACACACACACATTTATAGGTTAGTCATACTTGATTGGTTTGGGGAGGGGAGATCTCAAAAAAAAAAAAAAAAAAAAAAAAGAAACCAAAAGAGGAGAGTGAGAGAAGCAGGTGGATTCTAATCGACATCTACCAATTATTATCGAAAACCATCCAGTTAAAAGTTAAAACTCTCGTAGAAGCGTTTGAGTTTGGTTTAGGTGTTAGATTTATTTTTTCAATATTCGTTTACTAAATATAAGATTTAGCTGCCCTAGCCACATAAAAACAAATCGATGCGCATGTACTATCCAGATATCCTACCCAACATGCTGTTTGCGCCTCTTGGACTGAAACTTCACAGTCTGGAGTCAAAGCGATATGTAAGTTGGCCAGCTCTCCTGGGAGTGACGAATCCGGCTGACTGGTGGACCATCTAGGAATTTCGCTGGATAGCATACCTCCTGTTCACCCTTACCAAATTTCACTGGCAACGTGTCACCTGGAGCAGTTGACCCATGAAGATCTGAAGGGGTCTCAAGATCAAGACCCAGTTATCAGGGTAGCGAAAAAGGACATTAAAGCTGGAAGAGTGCTTACCCTTTGGAGGAGCTCTGGTCCTCTTACACTCCTGCAATGTCAGGGCCCAAAACTGAACATTAGAAATCAGCTACTTTACAGAGTATCCAAAAGCCACCAAGAGTTCAGCTGGTTCCGCCTGCCAAATATCATCTGACTGTCCTGCAATCTCTACATGATGTATCAGACCACCTTGGAGTAGAGAGGACGACAGAGCTAATAAGAGATCGATTTTACTGACCCTGTATGGCCCTTGACATTGAGCAGTGCAAAAAAAAAAAAAAAAAAAAAAAAAAAAACTTGTGGTGCTTGTATTACCCGGAAGACCTTACCTCAGAAGTCCGCTCCCCTCAGCCACATTACCAGTAAGGGGCCGCTAGATTTGGTATGCGTTGAGTTCTTGTCACTGGAGCCGGACACCAAGGGTATTGCCAACATCCTAGTAATAACTGACCATTTAACTTGCTACGCACAAGAGTTCCCTACCAAAAGATCAACGAGCAGTTACCATGGCCAAACTCCTTTTGGAAAAATTCTTTGTACACTACAGACTGCCGTCTCGCATTCATTCTGATCAGTGACGAGATTCTGAATGCTGACTGATAAGAGAACTCTTAGGAATGCTGGGAAGACGAAAATCAAGGACCACCCCCTATCACCCCCAAGGTGATCCACAACCGGGCGCTTTAACCGTACCCTTCTCTCAATGCTTGGTACTCTGGACTCAGCTCATAAGAGTAAGAGGAGTCAATACATCCCACAACTTGTACAAGCCTATAAAATGGACAAAGAACAAGGCGACGGGCTATTGCCCATATCTCCTTTTTGGGCGAGAGGCTCGTATGCCCATTGATGTGTGTTTGGTACATTCCCGATAATCCGAGTCGTCAATCATTTGCAGTACATAGAGAATGAAGGATGATCTTCAGCAGGCATATCAATTAGCAGCTGAAACTTCTCTAAAAGGCTCATCAGCAAAACAAAAGGCTGTATGACTAGAGAGTGAAACCACACACTTTGGCATGTGGATACAGAGTCCTCATCTGAAACATTGCCTGCACAGGAAAGCATAAACTTCAAAACCGATGGAACTCTTTACCTTACGTGGTCATTGAGAAGTTTGCAGACTTACCAGTCTATAAGAATACGAAGCCTCCATAGAAACACAGATGAGGTGCGTTTATTGAAGCCTGGGGACTTGAACCAAGTAGTACAACCACCTGTATGAGAGCTCAAACCATGAAAAGAAAAAAACAAACAGAATAAAGACTGTTGATCAGACTGACGGTGAAAACCAAGAACCTTCAGAGAGTGAGGATGATGATCTCTGCTATAACCACCCAGCAAAGAACCCATACCAGGGGTCTATATCACCTCCACATGCGTTGGAACCCAAAACTGTACCTCCTATAGTTGTCCCGGAGCTTATCCAGGAGCATGCCCGAGAGATCCTTAATCAAGTTCCTGAAGTGGAGGAGGATCTGAGTTTAGAAGAGGAAAAACTGACACAATGATAGTACCCCCTGTGGAACCTGGACCAGTGCCTTGTCGTAAATCTCAAAAAGAGAAGGCCAATGATTAAGCAGAGTTATGATTATCTAGGAAGTCCAGCTGATAATCCTTTAACTGTGGTTCATCGTGGGATGGTAGTACACATTGAAGAGCTGTTCAAGACCAAGAAGGTCTGACCCGCTGTATGGTGCCACCCCATGGCCCAATGCCCCCAGTGTGTTACAAACCCCTGCCCTATTGTCAGAACAGTAACTCTGTCCTAAAATATGTCTACTCGCATGAGGGCATGCAATGTTTAGAAGGGGGAGGGTGTAACCCCGATAAGGGAAGGTTATGTATAGTTCCAGTACCGGTATGTCTAATTTGTGAAAGCCATCTAAGGTGTTGAAATTTAGTTAACAGAACCCCATTTCGTTTATATTCATATTTTTAAGTGTGTATTATGTAGCCTGTAAAAAGGTTTTGTGCAAGTACACGTCCCTTAAGATATTGGGCGAATCTCTAAGGATCGGTTGAGGTGTACTTGAACAAAACGTGGTTTTTAACAGCATGTTTGGTTGATTGCTGTTAGTTAATGCCCGCCTTCTTTATAGGTTAGTCGTACTTGATTGGTTTGGGGAGAGGAGATCTCAAAAAAAAATCCTGGAGAAAGAAGAAACAGAAAGAGGGGAGTGAGAGAAGCAGGTGGATTCTAATCGACATATACCAATTATTATTGAAAACCATCCAGTTAAAAGTTGAAACTCTTGTAGAAGCGTTTGAGTTTGGTTTAGGTGTTAGATTAATTTTTTTAATATTCGTTTACTCGTGGACAACGAATAAGATATAGCGGGTTTAGTCTGAATACGCCGTATCCAAAGTTTGGACAAATTGACTGATTTGTAGTATTAAGTAGTACTGTGGTCAATATCCATTGTGGGAAGTGGAAGAGGAGATCAGATAGACCCGTTGAGCCACCAGAAGCGCTCACAAAACAAAACAAAAAAAACTAAAACACTGATAGCGCACCCAGCCACCGGGAGCGTTGGGTGTTCCTCCGGAGGGACGAACGACGGTTGGTGAGACTGCCAGACTTGGTGATGATCGAGTTATATAAATATACATAAGCATGCACACACACACACACTTAAATAAGGAAAAATTAGGATAGGACAAGACAAAACGAAATAAACCAGTAGGATGATGAGCCGCTCACAACTGAAGGGAGCTGTTTAAATCTGCCGGTCGAAGCTCAAACCCAGGTGTAACACTTCAGCTAATCATGACGTCACGTCCTGCAAAACAAAAGAAATGCATACAAACAGCCAAAAGTACGAATCATACTGGGTTCATAACACCTTCCCCCATATAATAAAAAAGAGAGGGTGTCCAATTATGAAATCCACTTAGCTCTTACCCAGTAACTCCCACTTACTGGAGAAAACCCACCGCTTTGTTGTACTCCCGAAATGCCCTCAGCAACTACGGGCCCTGTAGAAGCAAATTTAAGAAAAAGGTAATAAAACAAAACCGGGACAAGTCAACAGTTAAGAGGGATAAGGGGCTCTAGACAATGCATCCGCTACTACATTGTCCCTTTGATGTGACTGATATCAAGAGCATATGACTGAAGAAAGAGGCACCAACGAGTCAATCGTTGATTTGGGCACCTCAGAGAGTGTAAATAAGCGAGTGGGTTGTGATCCGTATACACAACCAACATACACCTTAAAATTTGCAGAGCCCAAATTAAAGCTAATGCAGTCTCATCCACCACAGAATAATTTAGCTGATACGAGGAAAACTTAGAAAAATAACCAACTGGGCTGTAAATCCCTGTATCAGCCTGTAACAATATAGTCCCTGCACCCACATTGCTAGCATCTACACACAAACTGAAAGGACGATCAAAATGGGGAGCTGCCAATATAGAAGCAGAAACCAGCAACGACTTGGCTGCTTTAAAGGCCTCCTGACAAACAGGAGTCCAGACAAAGGCAGCCTTTGCTTTCAGTAGGTGCTACAACAGTAGAAAAATTCCTACATAATCCCCGATAGTATCCCACTAACCCCAGAAAATGCATCGGCTCTTTTTCCGGAAACCGGGGTAGGAAAACGAAATCAAATGGCTTCAACCTGGGCACGGATTGGCCGCACACAGCCCTGTCCAACTACCTTACCAAAAGGTATGTCAGTGGCTTTTGCAAATTCACATTTAGCCAGATTTACAGTCAGACCAGCTTCTTTGAAACGAGATAATAGGTCTGCAATACGACTCAAGTGCTGGTCCCATGAATCACTAAACACAACTACATCCAAATAGACAGCGACTCCCTGCAACCAAGTTGCAGGTGCATTTCTGAGGCCAAAACTCATGACATAAGAAAACAACCCTTCCGATGTAATAGAAGCTGAAATTTCTTGAGCTCTCTGGGTCAAAAGGAACCTGCCAGTAACCTTTGAGCAAATCAAATTTACTAACAAAAGTTTCCTACCCAACTCTGTCAACACAATCCTCAATGCGAGGAAGAGGAAAAGAGTCTGGTTTGGTCACTATTTATTTTCCAATAGTCAGTTCAAAAACGATACGTTCCATCAGACTTACAAGTAAGCAGGGAGAGGCCCAACTAGAAAATGATGGTTGTGCAATGTTATCCAGCATATACTGAACTTCACCTTTAAGATGAAGTTTGTTTCGGGACCACCTGATAGAAATGTTGCCGAATGGGCTCAGCATCCCCCACGTCAATACTGTGCTCCAACCAGTGTGTACGTGAAGGCACGTTACCAAATAGAGAGACATAACTGTTAATAAGAGCAATCAAGTCAGCACGTCTGCTCTCTGGCAAATGGACCAACATTTTATGCAAATTTTTAAGGAGTCTCTGAATTTTTAAGACGACCCAACAATACTGCATCTTCTGGAAACAAAACTACTCCAATTTCCTCCAACAGAATAGATAAAGCACTTTCAACTAATACAGGTTGGACCACAGTCATGGCCTCCAAGACTTTGTGAGAATGGCCATAATAGGGCTTCAACAAGTTAATGTGGCACAACCGTGCAGACTTCCTTCTAGCTGGGATAGCAATCAAATAGTTTAAATCAGAAACTTGTTTTACCACCACAAAAGGACCAGTATACTGAGCCTTAAAATGGTGAGCCTTCAACAGGTAACAGAGCCAACACTTGTTCACCAGACATGAATCGTTGTTTCTCTGTTCGCCGATCAAAGTGATTTCATACGTTTCTGTGAAGAACACAGTTGTTCCTTCGCCATTTTACCTGCTTTATAAAATCTACGCTTAAAATAATTTACGTAGCTTATCACATTTTTAGGTGGTGTACTCAGTCCAGTTATCACCGAGTACAGACAGGGGACACCGAACAGTATGTCTCAAGTCATTGGGGCTAAAACCAGTACTTTACATACTTCACGTGCTGACAACATTAGCCACGGTAGTGCCTCCTCCCAATCACCTTCCATCTCGGTACAATATGCACCCAGTAATGACTTGAGAGTTTGATGGAAACATTCCCAAGCCCCTTGGCTTTGAGCATAAGCACTAGCTTTATTATGATTGATGTGCAATAGTTTCAAAACCTGAGAAAACAAGTGAGAAGTAAAATTAGAGCCTTGATCACTCTGCACAATCTTTGGAATGCAAAAAACAGAATTAAACTGCTTTAAGGTTTTCACCACCAACTTTGCAGTGATGGTACGAAGGGGATAGGCTGCAGGATACAGAGTCGACACACATAACCGTGAGCAACTAAGTACTACCCACTACCCAAGAGAATTCCATCTTAGGTTTTTTTTAACCCTTAGCTGACCTGCAAGTTCATCACGAGAGACTTTCAACACAAGTGATCAATACTTTTCTGGCACTACCACTTGTATAATGGAGTCTCCTGCAAAGTCAGTACCATGTGGTACCCACTTCCTCACCAACATTCAATCCTGCAAGTAGTAACCCTGAGCAACATGTCTAATTTCTTCAGATAACTCTCTTTAGAGAGAGAAGAATCAAGTGCCTGCTCTTTCATTAGGTCTGAATGGGAAATAGGCAACGAAAATGCAGGTTGAACTACACTTGGATCAGAGGATAACTTTTCCCGAGCAACAGAAATCATGGACCTAGTTACAGCACACACACTGTAAACACCTCATCTATGTTACTTTCATCCAGACCTGAAACGATGAAACCACGGGAGAAGAGGTATCAGGCCAAACCTTGCCTCCCACTAGATTATTTCCCAGTATAATATCCACACCCTTCACCGGCAAAGGACGCACTCCAACTACCTCACCACTCACAAGTTGCAATGATGCCATTATTTTTATGCAAGGGAACAGACAAGACCTTTAACCCAATTGCTCTAATAAGCACGCTAGTACCAGTGGCGCTCAAAGATGAAAGTGGCAACATCTTGCAAAAAAAGGTTTCCGAGGCTCCTGTGTCTCTCAAAATGGTCACTGGAACTGTAGCCTCTTGCCCAACCATTGACACATGACCATAAGTAATAAAAGGTGCATTAGTTCCCATCCATCCAAACCTTCCCTAGACAAGTCAGAAGATTTCAATGCAGGTGCTGCAGGGACAGCCGATTTAACCCAAGGAGCTTTTCTCCCTTTACTTTTAGGACTGGGCACATACTTCTAGTGACCTTTACCACGACAGTAATTACAGATTAGAGTAGAATTTCTAGGTGTATGATCCAGCTTGTCTTCCAACATTTCATCCCTTTTCCGAAACTCAAAACTACTTGTGTCAGAACATAAACATCAGCTAATTCCGCAGCTTTCGCAACTGTCAGTCATCTGGTCATTTACATGTGTTGCAATATGAGCAGGAACAGTTTTTAAACCATTCAAGCAATCAAGTTAGTTAAGTCTTCAAATGTGGTTCTCAGATGCCATACACCAGCGTTAAAAGCAACGGTGAGCTCCCTAGCAAACTCCACATGAGCCTCATTAACTCCTCTGGTCATCTAAATTTCTGTCGATACGCTTCCAGTACCAACTCGTAAGCTTTTAAAACGGCAGCTTTAACAGTCTTCACAGTCCGAAAGTGACAGCGCAGAATAAACTTCCTGAGCTTTGCCAGTCAGCACATATTGTAAAAGCAGTGTGCGCCCTTTACTAGGCCAACGTCTTGCCTCTGCTATCGGTTCAAACAATACAAAGAACGGATCAGGATCTTGTTCATTAAATTTAGGGACTAAACGCAAATTACCAGCAGTATCAAAAATTTGAGAAGCACCATGAAGAGAGTCAGTTGAGCCGCTATTAAATCCACCTTTCCTTATTATGTCTAAACGATATTTCTGTAGCTCAATATTGGTTTGTTCATTTCTTGTCTTTTCACGGTCCACTCCATTTCACACGCTCGTTCATTCAGTAACATCAGTATTTCTTCCTGTTGATCAAAAGGTTAGTGTTATTCTAACTTATTTTGATTGGCAGCAGCTGACGTATTTCCATTAATATACACCGTTCCATCAGCTTCGTTTTAAGCGCATCTCTAACCGTACTGTCCTTTACTCTCCGGTCTGCAATTTCAATTCCATAAATCATCCGTATTTCTTAATTGATCTTTCGTAAACAAATCAAGTAAAGCCTCTGAAGGAGAGCTAACAAAATCATTGATTATCAGACATTTTTTCCCCCGTTACAAAAATAAAACGTGTGCTTTACTAATCTCAGCAAGTGGAATAAGCTTGCAGAAGTCAGCAATTGCCTCTTGTCATAACATACAAAATCCAATGTGGAACTCACTCAAAATAAATGTTAAACACCTCAAAACAATAGCACTACACAAATCACATTCCGATTTTACTTTAGGTTAGTGTTGGAAACTTTTTTTAGCTTCTTTTTAAAGAAGAGACCAGGAGATTCTTGGTAAAGCAGGAGTTAGTTTCTTATTCCGTTGCTGTAGTCATCTGCAAGAAGTCTTCAAGAAACAAATCTAACTGAAACATGTTAGGTTGAAGTATATATATATATATATATATATATATATATATATATATATATATATATATATATATATATATATATATATATATATATATATATATTTCAAAGGGAGGAGTACACAGAGGTGGAGACCAGTAAAACTAAAGTATGCAAATGCAAATCAGGAACTTAGCCCAGAACAGGAACTTTCCCGATCCTTGATCTATTTAGCATCCAAGTGTCATTCAAATGCATAGGTGAAACAAAAGGCACAGTTGTACCTTAGGATTAGCAGTCACACTTGACTTAGGACGCCTACCAGATGTTCAAGAACTGAAAGACAAAAGATAACGGTCTCGGGGATCACATGCTGGCATAGGGGGAAGCCTGAAGTGTGTGGACACAGACACAAGTTATCTGTAAAAGGGTCCTCTTTCTTTACCATGTGTTGGGGATGGGGAGCAAGTAAAAGAGCTTCTTTATCATAACATTGTTGGGCCCCTTCTGTCCATTATTGTAAACATAAGGGCAATTGTGGCAAGTGTATACAACATGCCTTAATCTGTATAAAGCACAGCTGAAAAACGCTTTATTCTGTTGGTAATAAAGTCTCCTTCGAAATCAAAACCCTTTGACTGAGTCTGATTCTCCGTGAGAAAGAAAGAACCACGACAAACACAAACAGGATTGGAAAGAAGCAGCAGAGTGGAATGCCACTTGGGGTGGACTTTGACGAGCAACACAAACTGTGGCCACCAAAGAAAAAAAGGTAAGCATTTTTGCTTATGTATTTAGTTTGTGTTGTTTGCCGGTCTGCCCTCGGTGGTAAGAACACTTCAAATCTGCTCCTCCAAATTTAGTGAATAAGAAAAGTGTTTTAATTCCAAAATAAATGGCTGCATTCGCATCGGTTTTACTGTTGGGAAGGCGTTGCTGGATAGCCTAAAGTGAAACTGGATTGTGTAGGCAGACGTACATTTGCATGCAATGGACTTTATTGACTGGGCCGGAAAAGGACAGCAATAAACAGGAAACCGATATAGTATAGGAATGATAGGAAGCACGCAGAAGGTCTGTGGCTACTGCCCTATAAAAAGATGGGAGTTATAGGGGACTGAACGGACAGGCTGAAATCCTGCAGCGTACTGCCTTTTTACTGTAAGGAAGGGAATCAGTGAAAGAGAGAGTATGTGTCTGAAACTGTGTCTGGTTATTTGTCTGTATTGGATGGTAAAGGTTTGAAAAAGACATTGTGTGGCATAGGTAAAGAAAAAAATTAAATAAAATGGTAGGAATACAGATTGAATCAAGATCCTTTATATACTTTTGCCTGGTTGAGGTCTTTGTGAAAGAGAAGGTGAGAATTTCTGAAGATCAGGGCAGTAAAACTGAGATCAAAGCATTAAGTTATAGAATATTAAACATTAAGAAATAAGACCAGAAAACAAAAAAAAAAAATTATAAATTAGTTTGAGGAGTTTTGCATACTGAAGTGATTGTAAAGAATATTCATAGAAAAGTGAACATGCTTTAGGACACAAAATAAAGACTAAGATTAGAGAAACCAATAATGGTAGAATAGTTAAGTGGGGAAATAGTAAGTTGAGTTGCTGTATAAAGAAATAAATATAATTTAAGGATTATAAAAGGATTGTAATAAGAGGAAAATATGGCACCGACCCCAATGCCATGTTCAAAAAAAGGATAGGATGCATTAAAAAGAATAAAATAGGCAAGGAAAATACTGAAAAAGACATTTTCTAAACCACCACCATATTTGCCATAAGGAGGACAGTGAATGAAGGAGTTATTTGATAGAGGAAAATGAGAACAAGGCAGAGAACTGATACCACTGGCTTCACAGGGACAATATGTCCCCTGGGCCTCACAAGACCTCGAAGGGCTGTCACTCGCCTCCCAGATATCCATGAGGGGGCTGGAAAATGGATCAGGAAGAAACTACGGGCAAACTTTAAAGCATTACTGGCTAAAACTGTAGGAGGGGCAAAGATAGAAGAACTTCAATTAGCCATGCTGGATAGGGCTGTAAACTCCCATAATATGGATGGAACTATTTTTGATGTATTCCGTCCAGCAGTGTGGCAGGCACAGATCTGAATACCCGATTAGACTGGACCCTAAATTGTTAAGGGGTGAAGAGCTGAATGAAACTGAGAACCCAACCGCATATGTCCAAAGACAGCTGAAAAGGTGAAAGCAAGGAATTGAATCCAGAGACGGACCCATTAATGGCAACTCTATTTCGACATGCTGTAATTGATGCTATGCCATCAGCAGTAAAGAGCAGATTGGAAGATGTAGTCCGTTTAAACTAAAACACAGTTTTGTGACCATGCGTCTCATGCAGTGGAGCAATACAGAGGGAAAAAAAATAAAAATAAGTATTCAAGCTTCCGTAAAGAAAGCAGAAAAAAAATGTCAGCAACGTCTCCAGAAAGTGCTCTTCTGCCAACCATTCAGCCAAGCCCACCTATAACAGCCAGGGGCGATGGGATGGAGACAAAAGAGGCCAGAGAGGGAGAGGAAGGACTGTGCTGGGCATGTGGACAGCCCGGACATAATAAAATTGACTGTCCCACCTATCCTTGGCAACAGCACCCTCAGAGGGAAAGGGGGGAGAATTGGCCGCAGCCTAACCGAGGTACAGTGCAGGGCCCAGCAAACCCTTGGGGAGGTCCCAATCAGGGTTAGACACAGGAGCAGTTTATACGAGTTTAAATTTGCAAATTTTCCAGACAAGGGGAGATGTGAGGCATATTGTAAAGACAATAGGATTCTAGGGACAAATGAAATTAATTCCAATGACAGCTCCAGTGGGTCTACAAACCAATAATCAAAAAGTATAACCATGCCCATCCTGGTCTCAAAACAGACTCCAGTCAATTTGTTAGGAAGAGATGCCTTATGTAAACTAGGGTTACAAATTTGGTGTTCTCCAGAAGGGATATATAGACACAATAGCAAAAGAAAAACAAATGATGATTGCAGAGCCAAAAACAAATGTTTATTGGCTAGGACAGATAGATCAAGATGCGAGACAGACAATCAACAATTGGGGAAAGTTTGAGGCTCAGATTCCTGAAGGGGAGAAAATGGGAGAAATGGTTCAGGTAACTAATTCCTTCCCACACATTGCAATATATGTAGGAAAAAATTGGGAAGTAAAAGATATAGGACCAATGATGAGAGACAGAACAAAGCAAGTGGGAACCAACAGAGCATCCATTGATTTTTCATTCAGCTAACACAGATTACATAAAAATGGTATGTGCAACCAGATAGCAGTATTAATAGAACCTCAACCTCAATTGGATTACATGATTCGAATCCAGCAACAGGCAGGTGCCTATGAACAATCAATGTGGCACCAAAGAGGAGCTATATTTAAAAAAAAAAAAAAAAAACACACACACACACAAAAAGGACAAATTGTTGCACCAACTATGCTTTTGAATATTCTCATTACAGATGCGCATGGTTTTGACCATTGCGCGAGGGGGGTGGGGGGGTGATCAGGCAAATTAAACAGCAAGGATATTGGTCTCCATATTTACATGGAATGGTGGATGAATTTTTGTCCACCTGTGAAATCTGCACCAAATACAATGTGAGGAAAGGGATTGCAACACCAATAGGCATCTCGTAATGGACTATGTGGATATGATAAAGAGACTGCAGGGCAAGAGATCTGCTTGTCATAATAGACAGATTTAGCATGTGGGTGGAGACCGTACCATCAGCAGATCTGGGAGCAGGAACAGTAATCAAATTTCTAACAAGAGAAGTAATTCCTAGGTTTGGGATACCATCAGAAATAAGATCAGACAATGGGTCAGTGTTCGTAAAAAAAGTATTGCAACAGTTGAGGATTAAAAAAAAAAAAAAAAAAAAAAAAAAAAAAAAAAAAAAAGGCTGCGTTTACCGGCCACAGGCACAAGGGGTAGTCGAACGACTTAATGGCACTATCAAGGCCAAAATTAACTTAAAATGTGAAAGTACTAAACTCAACTGGGTGGATGCATTACCTCTTGCACTAATGAGCTAACAGAAACACGCACCTAGCACCGCATGAAATGCTTACAGGTCAACCCATGCCTGTACCATTTTGCAGGGGTCCCTACAAAAGGACCACCTCTCAAGCAATTACAAATGGAACTCCGCTCTTATATGAAGAAATTAACTGCCATACACAAAAGCTATTTACAGGAAAAAAAAAAAAAAAAAAAAAAAAAGCCCAGAGAGGAAACAGAGACAGCATGTCCAGGGGTTCCAGGCGACCAAGTATATCTGAGGGCATTCCGTAGGAAACAGAATGAGCCCAGGAGAGAGGCACCCTACCAAGTGGTGAGAGCTACTCTGACAGCAGTTCAAGTGGAAGGAAGCACGACATGGTACCATCTAAACCACTGCACTAGAGTTCCAAAGGAAAGGACGGAAAGAAAGAAACATGCAGGCAGACCATACAGGAGAAAGTGAGGAGGAGCAACTAGAGACAAAAGATGGAAGGCAATCAGACACAAAAACCTCAAAAGGATTAAGGAACAAATTCTCCTGTTCAACGCACAGGAGAAGAATGAATGCGTATATCTGAAGACCATTTTGTCTAATGCCTCTAATAATGCAAGTTCAAACTCAAGCTGACTTCCCTTCAATTACATTTAACCTTTGAACAACAATGATAATGATATCAAAATCATAGACCCCAGGACAACCAAGTCACGTAGAAATGTTGATGACCCATTTTAAGAACATTAATTGGTAATGCTACTGTTAAATGGAAATGAAAAAAAGTCCCAGATAAGAAAATGATTACAGAAAAGAACCTAGAGGAATATTATGAAGAATGGCTAAACAAACTGAACCTAAGTGAGCAAATTCTGGATAAAAGTTCCAGTGCCTCAGATGAGAAAGAAGAGGTGTAAAGAGGAGCCATACCCTGGGTGTAAGTGCTAGCCCAACCTCTGCCCATGGGTGGCCCTCTATGATGCGTAAAGTGTTTCCAGAGTTCTGTGGCATAATCTAGACATTGGTAATAAATCTATAGGATACATTTAGTCACTACGTAGTGTTAACTGATGAGACTAAATTGTGAAGTTTACCACTCTGGGTAGAGATACATGAAAGGGAGACTTAAGTCTCAAAGGGGGAAAAATGTAGAAGATTTCTATTCAGTCAAAATATGGATCTATCAAGTGTAATCAATGTGAAGCTAGTCGTACGTCATGGGACTCCATTAAAATCATGCCTCGGACACATGCTGGCATAGGGGGAAGCCTGAAGTGTGTGGACAGACAAATTATCTGTAAAAGGGTCTGCTTTCTTTACCATGTGTTGGGGAGCTAGTAAAAAGCTTTATTATACCACAAATCTGTATAAAACACCCATCCGAAAAACACTCTGGAGGTCTCCTCTGCAGACAGATACTTTATTACCAACAGAATAAAGCAAAGTCTCTTTTGGCATCAAAACTCTTCGACTGAATGCGATTCTACGAGAGAAAGAAATTTACCATGACAGTAGCATACACAGAAAAAGGAACGCTATCTAAATCTGTGGACCTTCTTTAAAATTTCATATCCAAAACTACACGAACAACCTTAAAAATGAACCGAACCACTCCATTAGCAAACACTCTGGTTGAAGATTTGACACATTTCAGT
>NC_056709.1:17728898-17729071 GCF_018831695.1 Puntigrus tetrazona | reverse complement strand
ACAGTTATTGGGGGTTTTTCTTTGGGAATTAGCACTGTGTAAGAAGACAGACAGATGATAGGGGATAGCATTGAAAACAAATGAACTGTCTGGGTGAGTTTTCTGGGGTGAGATCCTTACATGGTATCTCTAGGCTTGGATGAATGGCGCCAATGTTTTTGACAGTGGGTGGG
>NC_056709.1:17728692-17728821 GCF_018831695.1 Puntigrus tetrazona | reverse complement strand
CCCTAATAAATCAGGTGCCAGTTGCATAAACAGACACATGTTAAAGTGCCCCTATTATGGGTAATAAAAGGTTGATATTTTGGTTTTGGGAGTCCCCAACAACAGGTTGAGAAGGCATGCAAGGTCAAA
>NC_056709.1:17723837-17728616 GCF_018831695.1 Puntigrus tetrazona | reverse complement strand
AAAGCCTACGTCACAATATGGAAGTAAAATCTCAATTAAAAACCATTCTGTTCGATAAGGCTTTTTATTCTGATTGAATCTTTATCCTTCTTGCTGCAAGTTTTGATGTTTTCTTACCCTTCCTCTTGGTTTTACTGCATTTTATTATTCTCATAGTATTTCTCTTTTTAGTTATTTTATTGTATGAAGATAACTAAAAAAAAAAAAGAGAAAATGTGAGTATTTGTTGTTTATTTATCAATCTGAATATACTGCAAGTACAAACGTTTTATCCGCAAATGTTACTCAATTTATCTGCATTGACCTACACAAATGAAAACAACAGTTACTCTAAATTTCCACAGAGTCAGTTTTCATCCGAAAAGTGCGCTCATCGGGCCAACATAAATGCGACTGCAGTTTTAGAGTCACAATCTTGTTCAAAAGAACGGCCTTATGTAGAGAAAACGCTTTGCTGGCACAAGTATATCTGATAAGTGCAATTCTCATGAAGTTTCTCATTTACTTTCAAACTTAAAGCAGAATTTTATCCTGTGGAATGCATGACTAAAACAAGAAGCAAATATACCAGTAAGAACTGAAATATCATCACAGATGGATGCCCACATCTCTCAACATCATGTTTGCATACTGGCGCCACCCAATGCTTACAGTTACACCAATGAGATTTCAGGTGATTTGGTTCAATTCTTGATAAGGATGATACTACTAGTACTACTACAAAAATAGTTCACCCAAAAATGAAATTTATGGCATATTTTAATCACCCCCAAGCCATCCTAGGTGTGTAAGACTTTCTTCTTTCTTACGAACATTTATCCTGGCTCTTCCAAGATTGGCAATGTTTGTATATAGCAGCCATTATTTTATTGAAATCAAATATACTAATCTTTAAAACTAACCTATATGCATTCAAGGGGTTATCGGCATATATTTACGGCATATGTCGAGTCAGAAGTCAGGAAGCCGCTCTTAATATTAAAAGCATACACCACTACTACAGTTTTAGTCAACACAGCTAAACTACTGACATGACATGCAAATGACTTCACCTTTTAGCTGATGCTGGAGATTTGGCCACAATTACAGCATTTCTGTAGTCAGGAATCTGTATAAAAAAAAAAACAAAAAAACAATAAAAATAAATGAGCACATAATTTACATTTTTTGAAAGATGCAGGCATATATAACACACTGATATGTTTATTTCTGACTAACGCTTTCTGACTAAGAAAATATATATATATATATATATATATTCTCTTCTGATCTGATGATGGGCCACCTGCGCTAGTCAGAAATAAACCTATCAGTGTATTATATATGCCTGCATCGGTTAAACCCAGCTTCCGCCCTGCTTTATGTTTTCAAACAAACGTAACTGGTGACATTCATAAAGTGAAACACAGAGTGCCTTTGCCTTGTAATTCGAACTGAAGGCTTTGAAGAGACAAACAGGAAAAACTATCTACAGTAAATCCAGATCTTACGAAAAAGAGACGCAGACAAGTTGCACAAGGACATACTTCTTCCTGTATATATTGTAGTAAAAATGGCGAGGCCCGCAGATTGTCCACTGGAATGTTGAAGAAACCCTGGATTTCCTTTTGATGCAAATCCATTGTAATGAGATGAGTCAGACCTGCTCAAAGCCACAATAAACCAACAGACAAAGCAAATGAGTTGGAGGACTAAAATTAGCCAATATCCACATAAACCTCTAATGAAGGGACAATTATGACTCAGATGGACTCATTTACCTGCTTTACACATCATTGAGGCAAGTAGTTTAGAGACGATGGAGCCTCTCTTCCGCATCTTGCACTGCTTGCTGTAGGGGAAATAGGGAATGACGCCAATGATGTTTCGAGCACAGGACGTCCTGCAGGCATACACCATAATGAGCAGCTCCATGATGGTGGTGTTAACATCTCTGCAGATCAAAATGCAAGAACGGTTTTAAAGACTGGGACTTAGGGAATCTCATTTGCATACATGGAGATTTGCGTATTTAACTTCAGTATTAATGTCAAACTGAGGGTTCATTCGCAGAGTTTGCATAATTCAGCATATTGGCTGCGAGTGGGTTGAGCTATCAAAGTAAAGCAGGGCTCTAGTAGCAAAAAAAAAGATAAATAACAAAAGGAAATCATTTTTAAAATTTTAACTTCAAATTAAAACTTTTTTTTGTTTTTGCTAAATCTCTGAATGTTTTTTTTTATAATGCATGCATTACAGAAAACCATTACAAACAACAAAATTCTGGTATTAATAACATAAATCTCAATTAGACTGTTACTGAAAAATAATCCATCCCTAAGAGTCCATATAATCCAAGTCTATGTGGCGATCAATGTTGATGCTTCAAAGACCAGACAATACGAACAAGTCTGCTCTCCATACAACCTAGTTGATGATTACTTGTGAAGCAATGTGACAAGCATGTAAGAAAAATACTAATATTTTAAACTTTTAACTATAAGTTTTCGGCTGTCATGACCACTGATCATATGGTTTGGCGTTGAGTTGTCTTTGTGATTTTTGAAGTGTTAAAGGGGTCTTATGATTTCAAGATTTCCTTTGTCTTTGGGGTGTTACAAGTTGTTCGTGCATATATAAGATCTGTACTTATATATAAGACCTCCATATATAAGATTACAAAGGCTAAAGTCTGAAACCCAATGAGATATTCTTTATACAAGTTAAGACCACATCTTCTTAAAAAAAACCTCGCTTAAACACCCACCCCCCCAAGAATCTATGTTATCGTGTGTGAATATTTTCTTAACACTGTCTAAATGTTTACAAGTAATAAGGGATAAACGAAAAACCTTTTAAAAAGAGTCTCTCTTTAAAGCTTCTTACTTGGAGACCGTTTGGATGATGAAAACATCTTTGCCACGCACAGACTCTTCGATTTGGACCCGTGTTTCTGTGGGAAAAGAAATGTTACTTTTTAGTTTGGTTCACAGTAAACAGTCAACTTTACAAAACAGACTGGCTATTTAAAAGCTTGCACAAGGACTTAACGGTGCATGAAATGCTGGGAGAATTCCATCACAGTGTCCGCACGTGGGAGCGCAAGCCTATCTCCATTTCACAACACACAAGCATGACCCAAAACAAAGACTGTCGGTTTAATTAGTGAACAGAAGCTCAGATTGCTTATCTGTTTTGTCTACTCTCTCCAGCATGGCATGCAAAGAATGATCAACCACTACAGCAGCGGCCACAGCCATCGGTGTTAGCGAAGATATTCAAAGGAGAGCCGAGACAAAAACAGGCCTTCACCTCTGTTAGCTTCTTGATAGACCTGCACCTTCCCAAGTTCCACACCCAACCGCCTGCACAAAAGCACAATATGATGCAGCACAACAGCTTAAATGCACAACAGATAACTTTATTTTAAGACGCAAATATCAGCCGTCCCAAATCATTTCACACCACAAAATCAAAATAAAAAATTATTAATTTATTTGATTATTCAATTTCAACGCCGCGCCAGCATCAACGC
Organism: Puntigrus tetrazona; assembly: GCF_018831695.1. Lineage (NCBI taxonomy): Eukaryota > Metazoa > Chordata > Actinopteri > Cypriniformes > Cyprinidae > Puntigrus > Puntigrus tetrazona. The sequence goes on along the minus strand of NC_056709.1, from coordinate 17,725,102 downwards.
TATTTTCATGACGATCTCGGAGTAAATTACGCAAGGTATACAATTAACAAAAGGTTATAAAATACATTTACGAATTCTAAAATACATTCAGGTGAAAAACACAAAAGACTAGTTATTTAAACAAATAATTATGTTATTTAAATAGTTTTTTTTAAACCTTCAAATTTATTTTGTTCTTTTATATCATGTCAGCCTTAAAAAAAAACAGTTTAAACGTTGATTTACATGACAAAGACGTCCTTAAAAAAAACTTTATAATCTAGAATGGCAGTGTACATAATTTGAATGGTAGNAAAAAAAAAAAAAAAAAAAAACTGTTGTTCTAGCTCATATTCACTCAGTTGGAGAATTAATGCATTTCCACTCTTTCCTAACTACCCAATATAATTTGCATGTTACACCGGCGCTCCAGTGGCAACTTACTCGGCTATCCTCCTCCCTAGCTCTCTGCTGGAGGGGTTGGAGTTGGCCGTGAAGATGACCAGGCCTCCTTTGGCAGCACTCATGTCCTGTGGTTTGGTCTCTACCTCTAGGGACTCAGGCAGTGGCTCCCTGGGCACCCAGGCACTGCTGAGCCCTTCCTATCAACAGGACCACAGGCACACTGTTAGTTTAACACCAGACACTTCCTGCAAAGAACAAAGGGAAGATGGGATGTTTGCACACACTGCAATGATAATAGTAATGGCAACCCGGTATGGCAGTGAGAAATGTGCTCAAGCGCCGACAGACATGATGACTAACCGCTGACACACAACTGGAACAGCATTAAAGTGACTTCTGAGTCTGCGCGGACGCGAATCACGATTCGTGACTGGTGCACTTAACCAGTCTGTCATGACAAACACAGTATGAATTAATAAGTCGAGATCCACGGAACACCGAGGACTCGCAGAGAACAGGACTGTGGGCAAAGTGTCACGTGAATGGCCAAACGTAAGCAAACCACATTCTGCTAAAAAGTTCACCCATTACATTAGTATTGCTGCTAAGCTAAATAAGACACTTATGCCACTGGAAATTTAAAAGGTAAATTTGCAGCTACGTTTATATAAGCGTAATATAATTTGTTTTGTGAGTTTCATTCCGTAAACAAAAAATACTGCCAAATCTCACCAGTTTGATCTTTTAATCGATCCCTTCGCGTGGTTTACTGATCACTTGCAACAATGTGAACTTTGCTACCCTCGAGAAATACCCAAGATGGCCGCTAGACGCACTACTTTTCAAAATAAAAGCCCGTACTTTGTAAAAAAATAAAATAA
>NC_056709.1:17716821-17723737 GCF_018831695.1 Puntigrus tetrazona | reverse complement strand
ATTCATTTAATTTTTCTTATTTTGGGTGTGATTAATCACAATTAATCATTTGACAGCACTTGTGTGTGTGTGTGTGTGTGTGTGTGTGTGTGCGCGTGTATGTATATATAATAAGATATCTAAAAGATAACATATTAAGTCTTGATTTTTGATTTTTCAATTGAATTAAGTTTATTTTTCTTACCCCATCACTACATTAACTTAAGTAGGAACTTTGAAAATCATTTTAACGTATAAAAGATCATAATTGCTTGTGTAATTTATAGATTCCCCTATATTTATGCACCTACTTGTTTGGGTTTAGGTAGAGAAATTAAACATGATTAAATATGTGCTATACATTTAGTAGCAACAACTGCGTTTTAAGAACCACAAGTGGGTTTCATTACTCAAGAGGAGTGATTAAAGCTGTGATCATTGGACAGTCATTGAGCTGTACCTGAGGGGGAGGCTGTGGCTCAAAACATGAAAACAAGATAAATAATTAACCGCCAACAATCACTTGTTGTTCTGTTTAATCAAGCTATTAATAGTAAAGCTCAGGGGTGGCTTTTGAACGTATAAAAATTCAAGATAGTAAACAGCTTCTGAATTTGTTCTGAGTGTTAATTAAAGCCTTCATTGCCCGAATTCTATGTTAAATATATATTTTTGTGATGTTTATTAATTTTTAAAAAGCAACTTTTTCATGTTAAAACGTAATTGCATTTCACATCAACAACCCGTGTGGATTTTACAGCAAACAACACACAACTAAGCAGTATTTTGACACTTAAGCTGTGAGGCGGTACGCATGAATCTTTAAAATGTTCTAGAAATCAATAAGAGACTGATCCTGTAAAACAGTGTGCAGGAAAAAAAACCCCATAAAGAACCCTTCAAAGGCTGAGGCCACTTAAGATTTGTTTTAACTGTGTAAAGCTGCAATAATTTGATCAAAAATACAGTTAAAACAGTCACATTGTGATATTTGATTTACAATGTTTTACTTTTTTTTCAGTAATAGTAAAACTTTTACCTTTGAAAATCATTTTAATATTGTGATTTGCTCTTCAGACGTATAATTATGATTACTTGTTGAAAATGGTTGTGTTGAGTAAATTTTTTTTTTTTTTTTTATGGTTCTTGAATTAATAGAAAATGAAAGAAGAAAAAAAAAGCATTGAATTGAAACAGAAATCTTTCTAACATTGTAAAATGTATGTATATTTTCGACAACGTTGTCGGAGTCATCAGTCTTATGAAGTGAGTTGCTGGCGCCCTCTGTGGTTTACAGAGATCTATTGCTTGTGTGACATAAGGACAGACTTCCCAGAATTCCTCGTTCTGTGAACGCTGTGAACACACAGTTACTGACCTAAAATAAGGACGACTGTTTATTTATTTATTTATTTTTTAATTCTGCCTAAGTAACTCTGCAGCGAGTCGGTTTCATGCATATCCGTTAAAATACTCTTAAATACGGTGTGCTCCTGAAGTAGGCTACGCGCCAAAACACTGGTGAAAATGCATTTAATACAAATGACCTGCACAATGGTTTAAATGAGGTTGTCGAGTTTTAAAATGTAGGCCTACTTAAATTTTCGAATTTAAGTGATTCGATGGAAACAAGAACATCTGAACAAAGGAGCTCGTATGATCCGTCGCAAATTTGCTTATTTTTTTTTACAATGGCCTAGATATGGTGCAGGATCTTACACATTACTTATTCATTTTATGTATTTAGTTTTTTTAATGTATATTCAAGTTTTGGAAATTGGGTCAGTTTTTTTTTACTGAGAAGAATGGCCCGAATTCACCCTCATTGTTAATACAACAAATACAATTTGCAACACGGTCCTTAATAGTTAAATGTCCAGATGATTAGTGCAGCCCTTGTGCATATCAATCATAAAACATAACCCAATCAAAACTCCCTTTTAACATAGGCATGCTAGTCAGTAACTACTTACTGTACATATGCAACGTTTAAAGGTGCCTAAAAAGACTAAGGTTTTTGTATGAAGTGTCTTGTGCTTTTCCAATAATTAATTTGATCAAAATAAAGTAAAATATTATTGGGAAATACAATAATTTCAAGGTTCCTAATGCAATAGAAACATGTTAAAAATTAAAGTAATTGCTGACCCTAACCTTTTGAAATATTAAACTAAATAATATGTATAAGAATATGTTAACATGAGACTCCTGTATATAAGACTAATTTAATACTAAGGGAGCCTTTATAAATAACTGTTACATTCCACATCCCCACAAAACATCTCCAAACAAATTGTTCATCAAATGAAGAGTTTTATTAAAATGAGGCAATCATTAAACAATGAACTGTTTTTCCCCCCACCATCTTTGGTGAAATAAATATTCAAATGCCTCAAGCATAGTCAAAGTACCAAACATTTCCAATTTAGTACAACCGTTTTGATTCATTCCTTTCTCTAACATCATCCAAGGCACATCAAACACATAATCACGAGTGACTATTGTTTTGGGATTTTTTTGCAATATATGAATATAAAAGTAATAGTGTTACAAAGGAGGTCACTGTCATAACTCCACAACTTTAAACAACACAGAAATAAACAGACAACCAAATACAGACAAAGTGGATTTCAAAATAGGCCATCACCGAAAAGAAAAGTACTTTAGTTCATCCAACCACAGTATATAAAGACTGCTAATGATTACCCATCAAATGCAATGAGTACAATTCAAGTTCAGAAAAAGAAAATCAGTATCTTTGCACATTTGTCTTTTATATATTGCATACAAATCATTCAAACTATTTTCCTGATGAATCTACAAGCTTTGTTCCGATTGGTAAAAGTGCTGTACTAAAGCATAGCAGACCACCACCGGCGCTGTTCTCCTGTGTTCACGTTACTGCAGACATCTCGACCTGGGCCAAGTCCCCATAATCACGTTGTCGATTGCACCGTGAGCCTGCCTGCCCTCCTGCTGACCCTTGTGACCTCTGTGCAGGCCGGGCCCCAGCGTCAGGTTAGTGAGGTCCACTAGTTCCCTCCTGTGAGAAAGCAGTGTCACCATGTGGTCGAGTTTGGAGCGAATGGAGCTGTAGTGGTGCTGTCTCTCTTTGGTGATCTTGAGGAAGCACTCCCTCAGGTTGAGCTCTTGCGGGGCAAGACAGACAGGTGGGTGACAGTCCACCTCTTGTAGATTGCAAGCGAATGAAGTTTTGGGGTTGATCTTGTTGCTGCTGGACGAGGTTTTCGATTTAAGCGCGCCGTTGTCAGCACATGTTTGCACGCTCACGTCTGCTGTTTGGCAGGCGGTTTGTGTTGAAATGTCAAAGGAAGGTGCAGGCGAAGAGATCGTCCCATCGACTGTCTGAGTCTGAGTAGTAACATTCGTTGTTGGCAAGAGAGGGGGGTCATCCGAGGCGAGAGCTTCCTCTCTGAGCTCTTGTTCGATCCAGTCCTCACCTAGAGTGGAAGTATCAGAAACTGGGTTACTCTTTCTGTCTCGATCTTCAGTGTCTTTATTCATCTGTCGGATCTCTAGGGTATGAAGTCTGGCTGGAGTGCTCGTCAGACATTCTGGTTGAGCCTTTGTTGTTCGTGCCAAGTAGGAGGGAGGCGTTCCAGGTGGTTTGAGGACAAGATGGTCATATAAAGTGCTGCTTCTGGCACTAGAGGGAGCTCTTGTATTCGCTGGCAGTGGCAGGGACTGGGCATAGAGGATGCGGAACTCTTCGTCAAATTTCTCGGTTATCTGGCCAGATAATTCGATAAGGTTGCTGCTGTTTAGTTTGCCATCTGTCCAGTTAAACCTGTAGATAAAAATGTGCCAAAATAAATAGGAAATGTATGAATAGAACTGGAGTCATAACTATTATGCACCGATTGTCTGACATTTCATTTAATGTAACAAAATACATCATTTCTATATAATTGTTCTACATTGTCTGAAAGGAGACACACTTGCAAAATAGAAAACAGAACATTTTAGTCCATAGTCATTTTTCTAAATATCTGCTCTTGCGTTGCGCAGAAGTCGTACAGTTTTGGAACAACAATTTTCACCTTTATTCCATTAAAGCTGCAGTCCGTACGTTTTGTATCTTTATGTCGCCATCTCTGCTTGAAAACCTGGAATTGAGTGGGTTTGTACTCTGGCTCATCTCTAGCCCTGCACTGGACTGAATCCTGTACTTAGTAATCACGGATTCTAGCTTACATATCGCAATATATGATCTAAACATGAATTCTCACCATATATCGTCCCCTGAACAAGTAAGTAACATGTCTGCCATGGTTATTTTGACCAGCTGAGGAAAAAAGTATCACGATAAATTATGCTACCAACGGTGATCAATTAGCTCATATCACATCAAAGTAGGACTGGGTAAAAAAAATACTGATATCTCGATATTAGTCAATTCTCATTTTACGGAACGATAGCCTAGCCTTTTTAAAGAGCATCAACATTAATACCAGTTTAGCACAAAATAAACACGACTAAACATCTGAAGGCAAGTTAAAAGAAAGAGAACAACTTTACAGTCTGTATCCTGTCTCATGTAATTGCTCAGTGTTTCAACCGTGCAAAGACATCCTAAGTCTTCTATAACGTTATAGGTTCACATTTATCTCAGAATATTCGGTGACCATAAACTCAGATAGAAAAACAGACTTGTAGAGAGGGGCATTTTGCTAAATATTATTAACATATTATGCATTTTTACTGTCCTTCAATGTTTCATTTATATTTAAATAAATCCGTCAAGTTTTTATGACGGCCACCATTGTTTATTAAAAAGGTCAATTTAAAGTAGAAGTATTATGTAATTATAACTTTATTATTTAAAAAAGTATATTAAGTGTAATATTTTGCAGAGGTCCTGTTTACACTAGTGCGTTTACAAAATGCATTACTTGCTACGACCAGCCCTACGTCAAACTGTGCAAATTATTATTATTGTTATACATTATTCTGAAATTATTAATGTTAACAGCATCCGCATTGCATGACTATGAGTATGGATTGTATTAGCATGCAGCTTTCAATTCCTGTACAGAATCTCTAATTGTCACATTATTCAAATTTCATATTTCATACATATAAAAAAACTACCCATGCCCCCTTCAAACTGGTTGTCTTTAAAATTCAAATCTTGTGTGAACCCAGGCTATCTGTAATCAGAAGCAAATTTAAAACTGGAGTATAATTTAATTTCATTCATGCGCTTCATATAATCCTTTCTGGATTACAATCCGACATCAAAATAATTTTTTTAACTCTTAATTATTCTAGCTACTGTGAGTAAAAGCTATAAGCGATGCAGCATCCTCGTGCACGACTTCTTTTTGTTTACAGACGTGACGTAACGACGCAGTGCCATTCTTCAATGTCCTACGAAAACCTACCCCTACGACTCAAATTAGAAAACTGACTAAACTAAGTGATAGTTTTGAACACTGACATAATGTTTCACCAAAAAACGATACGGACTGTAGCTTCAAGATGTTGTGAAAGAGGGGTCTTTATTACCTATATGAACCTGTGGCCACTCTGTTTCCATCAATCAGCATGAAACGCTCATGAACCTTTCCAGTGATCCGAGCTCCTGATCTCATGTAGTAGGTAGAACCTGTTATGCTTCGTACCTTCATTTGTCACAAATAAAACAAAACACGTTTTAAAATTCAATTAAAAACACTAATACCATTAAATATAAAAACAACATTAATATCAGCACGAAGAACTCATACCAGCAGTTCATCCAGCTGTACACGAAGGTTTTTACACATCTGTAAGAACGAAGGAACAGAAGACTGGTCTAAAAGAATATACACAGGAACTCTGCGGCGCGTGCAAGCTTCCTGAAGGTCTTGGAAGATGTCCAGGTCTGTCAAGGAGTCTGTCACAATAGCAATCACCTAAGGATAAAAATAATGTCTGATTAATGAGAAATTAACAGCAGTAAACAATTCTTTATGCAACTGAGTATAGTTTGGCTAAACAAGGTGGGAAACTAATGAACATCTTAGAGCTTCAGCATCACTGAACTCGACGTTCTAGCTCATTCGTATGAGTGTCATGACTGCACAGCCGCTGGCTACACACCTTGATGATTTCTTATTACGTTTGGTTTTTAAGTACATGCAAGCTGGAACAGATCCAGGGTGCCTGCAGGTATAACCTCAATACATTCAGCTCCAAACCCCCTTCATCTGAAGGACCGAGGAGCCTGTCGTGGCACCTCCAGGTTCAGACCCTTGGAGGTAACAGTTCAGTGTGATAGACGCTTCTGTGCATTCTTAACATTCCACATGCAAGATACAGAGCACTAATTTGAATAAGTCACACACGCATACCCTTGCCTTACCTAAAAAGGCTGATTTTGTTTTTATTAACAAAACCGAAATAAGAGATTTCTAAATCATCATAATCTTGAATTCATTGTTACTCTTTTCACCTCTTAAAATTTTCAACTGGGAATTTCCCAGCTTGGTGACAGTAACTAAAAAAAAAAAAATAACAAAATGAAGGTGCTGTGATATTTAAGTAATACTTCTAAATTTTACTTTTAATTATTAATTTAACAAATACAGGCGTTTCATTAGTTTTTAGTAGATAGACTACTGCCTAATAAATATCTGTTTAAAAAGAAGAAACAACAATTACTACTAAAAATAACAACTAGAATACACACTCCTTGGATATACTAAACCAAATCTACACAGAATAAATCAGGTAAATATAAATTGTGTTTTAGATTACAGTGAAAGAGTTTAGATAATGACAAGCAGTAATTTCACCCTACTGAAATGAACTAACGTTAGTCTCTTTTGGAATAAGTACCAGTATCTATTAAATAGTAAAATGTAAAAATGTCACTATTGAATTACATACTAGTAATTTAAGAACGAATACCAGTAACAGAAAATGTTATTAT
>NC_056709.1:17704038-17716721 GCF_018831695.1 Puntigrus tetrazona | reverse complement strand
TCTTTGAGAAAAAATTCTAATAAAAGTTGAAGAAAAACCCCTGCACTTCCACCTTGTTTTGGGGATAAACAAGAGTCTCTCGTTAGAAGACCGAATGGATCTTCTTACATTGTGCTCAATCAATAAATCAGAGATATAGTATGAAGCAATACTATTTAGACAATATTTGCTAATAAAAATATAACTGTCCATTTAATAACATTAATTAATACAAGACTTGGTTTTAATAATGTAGTAATAGATTTTGAAATGAACTTTTGTTTCAAGATTAATAAAGCGAATCATTGGGCATCGTTGAGCAATTAAGACGATGGGAGTTTTTTGTTTTTTTTTTGACCTTGCATGCCTTCTCAACCTGTTGTTGGGGACTCCCAAAACCAAAATATCAACCTTTCATTACCCATAATAGGGGCACTTTAACATGTTGTGGATGGCCTTGGCTGTTGTCAAAGCATTTTCATGGAAAAAAAAAAATTGGTTTCACAGGGCCCAGTCATTCGCGGAAAGGTTACGGCTGGGCATCGCGGTAATCCACGGTGAAGCCCAGGATGCTGAATCAGACCTAGTGGATGGACGTCATTCCCCACCCACTGTCAAAAACATTGGCGCCATTCATCCAAGCCTAGAGATACCATGTAAGGATCTNNNGGTTGGAGATGTAGGTGGACGAATTGCCATCATTGTGGTGAGTTTAAGATGAAACACAAGACAGCATTGTTTTTACTATCACTGATGTATTATTCTAGTTTTATTTTTTTTAATGTAGAATTAGACTTTATTTTGTATTCTGTTTTCGTTAGATTTTGGTTTAACTTAAGCATAAGCTAAAAGAAAATTAGACATTTGGCAGCTAGTTCTGAAATATTTACTTTTTTTTCCCCTGAATAATGTCCACATTTTCTAAGGCTATGTTCACACTGTCCGTTTTTGGGATTGACAACCGCATTTTCTTTACAGATGTGAGTCTCAATGTCTGGTCTACACAGCAGCTTACAGTTCTGTTTAGAATACTATCTGTATGAACGTGCAACGGGGGTCAAGCCTGTATTCCTTTTCCAGTAAGCATAACCGAAGTAATATCAAAAAGCTGGCGACATCCATATAACGAAAAGTCATATCACTTTTTAACATGACAATCCCGAGTCCAATCAAGTCGCAAGTTCTTTGATTAAACTTTCATACCGACAGCAGCTTTTAAATTTGGATTGGATTGAATCACGTGCAGAACACAAATGAAAGGGAGCAACTCAACAGACAAGTTGTTCAGTCCTGTTCCTTTCACACAGCGCGTGTGTTTCCCAAGAATGCGGTTGTCCCACCTGTAAATAACCAAACTATGCGTGAACGTACCTGTATTAAGAACACAAATACAGGACTGAATACCGAATTCTGCTGCTGTGTGAACGTAGACTAATTTTAGCTAAGAATAACTGTTTAGTTTGCTATTTCAAATGATCTTCTAATTAATTTATTTTGTTTTTAGGATGACATCATTGACGATGTCGACAGTTTTCTCGCAGCAGCCGAAACTTTGAAAGAAAGAGGCGCTTACAAGATCTTTGTCATGGCCACTCATGGAATCCTCTCCTCAGATGCCCCTCGGCTAATAGAGGAGTCCGCCATAGATGAGGTCATCCTCGAATCAGTTTAATGTGAGATTGAGAATTCATTCAGACTAGGCATGAGTACTGATTTTGCGACGTCTCTCTTTACAGGTCGTTGTCACCAACACCGTTCCACACGAGATCCAAAAACTCCAGTGTCCCAAGATCAAGACGGTCGATATCAGCATGATCTTGTCAGAAGCCATTCGCCGCATCCACAATGGAGAATCAATGTCTTACCTGTTTCGTAATATCGGCATGGATGACTGACAGGCCCATGTGCATTCAGTCATAACATGCGCACAGAGGTCAAGACTTTCTGTCCCTATTGCCTGTATCTTTACCAGTTTTTTTTTTTTTTTTTTGGTCTCTNAGAACCTGGATGTTCTACAATGCTGATGTGAAAATCTTCAGAGGACTGAAGTGCAGGGATGCTCCACCTCTTGATCAGAAATATTGGCACTTTTATTTAAGATTTGAAGGACTACTGGATGTTAAAATTGTCTTCGGTTCTTTTAGTCGTAGCTCTGCTTAATTTATTTTTATTTTTGTAATAATTAAAGAATGAACGACTCCACTGTGTGGCCAACAATTCCAAAATGTTACCATAAATCTATGCTGTGACATATCAGTGTCAGTGCCTCATGACTTTGTGTAATTATTGTGCCACTAGTTGTTTCTGTGTATTTGTGTGGTAATGCTGGGTAGTGATGTTAAAATCAATAATTATTTAATTCAAGGCTAAATAGATGCAAGGTACATTCTTAGACTTCAACACAGCGCTTAAGATTTAAAGCTTAATGTGCTTGATTGAATGTTTTTCCTGCTAGATTCTTCTACTAACACCTCAGCGTGTGAAAGCTTGTGTTTGTTTTTGCCAATAACGGGACTATGGAAGCATATTTGCCTCATAAATGTGGTCATAGTGGCCAGAGTTTTTAAGTATCTTGCCTCTGAGAACTTGACTTCTCATTTTCAAATGAAATGCAGGGTTTTTGTTATGTAACTAATATTTCAGGCTTTTGTATTTATTCACAGCACTTGATGACAATGAATAAACAACTTAAAGACTATCTGATGTCATATGTGTGCGTTGTTTGTTTAATGATCCACCCTATACTCGGGTCAGCTAAGGTTAGATTGACAACCAGGTCGTCAGAACTAGATTTTCCAGTTTGTTGTAACATGCTAGTCCATTTTAGAATTTAAGCAGACGTCGTTCACTTGTTTTGAGATCTTTGTAGTATTGGTCGAGCTATGTTTTCTTCAAAGTTCACCAAAAAATTATCCAACAGAGGGCAGTCAACACTTCACAGAACCCCCTGTAAATAACTAGAGTATGCTAGCAACGCCAGTTCACAGGTTCAATTTTAGAAAGCGTACAAAATACTACTAAAAAAAAATATATCATAATTTGAATAAAAATCCTTGTCGAAATCTTCTCCAAAATGCATAAATTATGCTGGGGAAATTGATTGGCAGTTCCCTTATCTACTGTTTTCATGCGGTTTCGTCAGAGTGGACAATAAAGGAGTCTGGGTTTTAAAAGTTTATTAAAAGATATTCCCTACAGTTCTATTCATTTCATTAAATGGGTACAGATAAGCTGCAGTGAGTTAGACGATAAAGACTTTTTCTGTTTGCATAATAATTCTTGAACCCCCGAGGGCAGAAAATAGTTCTGACACGGATATGACTGAAGACTGCAGAAAGTTCTGCAATGGAAAGCTTAAGATGTTGACCTACGTAATCTTGCTTCTAGTTTCACAAGGAAGTAAAACCCCTCAGCTATTTCTTCTCTTCCTTCAAAAACGTCTCTATGATACATGATCAAACGACTGCTCAAACCTAAATGATAGTTCATCCAAAAATGAAAATTCAACCAAATTCAGTTGATTCATGATTTTGGCTGAACTAATACTTAAAACTTTATAGTTAGAAAAACACATGGTGCCTGTGATTGTGCGTAGTGAAGAACACATTAAACTGGCTGGAACACATTATTATCATAAACAATTAAAAGCGTTCTTAGTTTGGGTGTGAGGTATGATGATGCTCTTCTTTATGAAACATTTCAAATGGGTCTATAGTCGCATTTACTGAATTTGTTTGCTGCTGCTGATATGACCCTTATTTGCCTTCTCTGTGAGCGTAAACTTATTACTGGAAGGACATTTAGATCACTAATCTAACTTCCATGTAAATCACCCAGCACAGGTTCCTAGATCTACGGCTAGTCTGCCTCACAAATGACTTCATCTGCAGCAATGCCCAGTGTTTTGTTTATGTACCGTTTAGAAAAGTCAAGCCATAAAAGTATCAGGAAATAATGTGTTATGCAAATGGTGAACTGTGATGATTTAATAAGACCAATTATTGATCATTTATATTGAGCTGAATGGAAAAGTACATAGTTACATATTAATAGCTTTGAGGACAATCATAAAGCTTTATCTAAAAGTCTATTTACATAACACATTCATTATTTAGAAAAACTTGTTTGTATATGGGAAACCCTATATTAATTCTGTATTAACTTTCTGTTGGCTAAATAGAATAAATAAAGCATAGTTTTATGTGAGATCAACTCACACGATTCAATAAAAGTTCATTAAAAATGTGTTTTCTATTGCACATCTTCACATTCATGAAATTAGTATACAACAGTTTGATGACTATTCTACTTGTTTAGCGGAGATCCTTTAATCACCTGCTTCTTTACTTGTGCTGGACAGGAAATTCCAGGAGATGAGCCACTATACTTTGTTAAGGATGCAGAACGTTTCCTGGAAACGTTTGGCTGGTCTGACTGCCCGAACTTAGGTGCACCAATCAGCTGGAGTTGTGGAAGTTTTGAGGGCGAGGTGGGACTGTTTGGTGCAGGAACTGTTGATCTAACTGGAGCAACTCCTCCTAGGGACAATTTTTCAGGAGATGGAGATGAAGTAGGCTTGTTCTGCCCCAGTGGTTTTCCAAATGGCTGTCTATGTGTGCCAGCTTTAGGAGCTCGAAGCCCAACTGGACGATTGCTAATGTCTGCTTTGCTGATGGGTAACTTAGTTAACCCTCCTCTCGCTTGTATAGGAATTCTGGATGATGCTTGATGTGGTTGCTAGAATGAAGAACAGAACATTAGTTAATAATATTTTTCTTAATCCAGTTTTCAAAACTAGTTTTCTGTAATTGGTAGTACAAAATCTTACCTTCCTAACCAGACACTCCAGCTTGGGTTTTGCCTCTGGCAGGTTCTTGTTCATCTGATTTATACAAATATGTTCCCCTTCTTGTTTCTCATCAGTCAGAGCTGTCTGGTGACATGTATGCTTTCTATGCCTACTGTAAACATCACCAAGTTTATTCTCTTTAGATTTTCTATCATTTATAGTCTTTGGTTCGATAGGCTCAGGTTTGCTCATTTTTGTTTCATTTCTCAGCACAGCTCTTGGTTCTGTTGGTTCAGAATTGTTCAGCTCTGTCTCCTTGGAGGCTGAATCCTCTAATATCAGCAGCTCTATGGTTTCAAACGGTTTTAGTATGTTCTCTTGAGGGCTGTGCTCCTCAGATTTCTTCTTTAATACAGCTGGACTGACCTCATCATGCAGCAGCTTTAAATGCTCATTCATATGCTCTGCAGATTTTAGGTTTAGTGGATTATTTGATACAGAACTTAAATCAGCCAATGGTTGTTGCAGTTCTTCACTCTTAGGGAACTCTATGGACTTTGTTACATTGGTCTTCTCTGGAATAACATCTGCTTTATCTTGCAGTATTGAGCTCCTAAATTCATTGTCGGTTGCCACCTGTGGGATAGCATTCGCTTCTGAAGGTGTGAACATTAAATCTGGACATTCCCCAGACTGAGAGTCACATAGCGGCAGTTTAGTAGCAGACAAAGAAAACTGGACAGACTGTCCCTTACATGTTAAATCCAGACTTAGCTCAGGTTGTAAGTCCTGCAGTGGTGGATTTGCGGTTTTCTCAGCTAACTTGACAGATTGCCCCTCACACTTTATATCTTGATTTATTTGAAACTGCGGTTGTGGATCTGAATCTTTCTCAGCTAACAGTATAGGCTTTTCCTCACATAATTCCACATCTTCATCAAGTTTTATGTCCTGTAGTGGATCTTTTTTAGGTTGCTCACAGGCTAAGTATGGACTTAGCTCAGGTTGTAAGTCTTGTATTGGTGCTTTTTCAAAATTCTCAGCTAACTCTACAGACTGTTCCTTGGACTGTATCTCTAAAACCTCCATGAATTCACTCATCTCATGTTCTTGAGAAATGTTACTCATCAATTTGTTTTTTACCAATGGCTCTAATGTAACTTCCATCTCTTGTACATGTCTGTGTGCTTTCACATCCAGTCGAATTTGGGTATTATCTTTAGACTTTATAACTGCTAAGTCAGCTGCCTTATCTAGTGTTTGTTGAAATTCTGGCTGCTCCTGTCCAAAATGCAATTTAGGTTCATCATTTGCTTTTGTGCTTTGGATGCTTAGCTCAGACAGTTTCTCGGTTTCCAGGACAGGCTTCAGTACTTGTAGTTGTTCATTCGATCTTAATGTTTCCAGTGAGCTTGGTTTCACTTTTTGATCAATACCATCAGCCTCTGACTTCAAGCCCACTGTATCACTGCACTCAAAGTATTCCTCTGAAGTTGATGAGAATCTGAAGCAACCATTAGGAATCTTTGAGCAGCAGTTTCACTGTCTGGTAGTTTGCTATCATTAAATATGGTACTTTCTTCGCTTTTTTGGGCAGAGACGGTTTTGGAAGTTGCGGTTGTTGATTTAAAGTCTGTAGATAAGTAACTGAAAACAATACTGCAAGATGTTTTTAAAAGTTTTGGAATAAGCAAGGTCTGATTATTATCCAAATCTGTACCTTTTTGAACTTCCTCCTCTTGTTGACTGTTTTTGATTGAATTTTGCAAAGATTCTGCTGTATTTTCAGTCACAAAGACATCTCCTACAGCCCTACAGTCAGACACAGGGCTAAAGCACTCATAGTATTCATCAGACAAAGAGGAAATGCTGGAGTCAAAGTTGTACGTCTGTGTAACTTTCCAGTCTGAATCTTGGTTTGTGTCTGGATGTGTATCACTGTGGTCTTGAGTGGCAACATCATTTATGAGTTGGTCGACTTGGCTTAGCTTAACTGAATTAGTGTCCATGAGAGCAAGTGAGTCATGATGACTTTTGTTGGACATTGGTGTTGATGATGATTTCAAATCGAGATTCTGTGAGGTTTGGGCAGGACATTTCAGAGGTTGTAGAGTATCCAGATATTGATTTGTATCTGTATGGTCTTCAGCGAAAGATAAAATTGTATTGGGATTATGTTTTTCCATACTACTGTTTTTGCTGTGCAAAGATATAGAGTCTAGATCTCTTTCTGTCACACATATTTCCTCTTTATTTACCTTATTACAGGAAAGCACATGCACTGTTTCCAGCTTCTCCAAAGATGAGATAAGATTCTCATTCCGGATGCTTCTTTGATGTTGATTTTGATCAAAATTCTTCTGTGCTTCACCTGATGTTTGCTTCTGAGCTGGAGCTTCAGGAAAATTGGGAGTTTGGGATATGGGCCCAGGACAAGACCCCAGAGATAAAGATTCCTTTGGCTTGTCAAAAGGATCCTTGAATCGGATGGCTTGAGACACTTCAAAGAGTTCTGAACGCATTAGGTGAGCTTGCAATGGTTTGTTGGAGTCTCTTATGTTAATGTAACCAATGACATCATTCGGCGGGTCAGGATCAGGCCAAGTCGGCACATAATTGATCATGTTAGCCTTTTCCAGGTTGAGCAGTCCTGGGTGAATCGGTGGCACCACTGGTGTCTCTTTAATTTGTTTGAAGACTTCCATCTGATTCTTGGAAGTGCTGTTCTTGGCACTTGTCTGGTCAGATGCAGGTCCGTTGGTAGTGAAGGCACAGTTGGAGACAAGAGTGTATTTTGGGTTAATGAGCTTGAGTGCTGTGGTGGCTGAGGGGAGTAGAGTGGGAACCACTTTAGGGAGGAACTCAGGTTCAGGCTCGCTGCTCAGATTAATCCTGCTCAGACACACTCCATTAGAGAGCACGTACATGTCCTGAAACAATGAGTCAAATGTGTCGACTGCGTGGCCAGTGAGAACCGTGATGAGGTTTCTGTCCAGTCTAGAGGCAGACCATGTGAAACTGAAAGAAAATAACTTTTTTTAACTGTAATAACATGATTCTTCAATGTATTTATTGATGTATGTACTAGAATCATAAATTAGGTTAGGTTTAGTCTTGATAAACTGGGTTGACCAGACTTACCTATATGACCCTGAGACGGCTTTGTCTCCGTCAATAAACATGAACTTCTGGCTTTGGATTCCACACACTCTCTTTGAAGATCGACTGAAAAATTCGGACCCTCTGATGCTGCGCACTCTCAAGTTCTGATGGAAGAAAGTTCCTCATGTTTGGTTGTATCAACTTAGCAATTTATCAACAGGATTTTATGTGTACCAAAAGGGTTGACTGACAGGATTCATAATCACAGATGTGATTTGACCTATTAAGAGTCTGCAAATGCTTTTTAATTTTTAAAACACTGATTCTGACGCACTCTGTTTATGCCAGTGAGCCATATCAAAAAACGTGAGCGACTTGATTACGTCAAAAAGTCTATTAGCATGATCACATAAGGAAAGTAAACACATTAAATGTCACTTAACACATATGTGACCCTGGACCACAAAACCAGTGATAAGGGTCATTTTTGACATTGTGATTTATGTATCATCTAAAAGCTGGAATAAAAAGCTTTCTATTGATGAATGGTTAATTTTTTTGCAGTGATTTACAATCTGTAATCTGAAAATGGAAAAAAATCTAAATATTGAGAAAATCATCTTTACAGTTGTCTAAAAGAAAGTTCTTAGCAATGCATTTTACCAATCAAAAATGATGTTTTGATATATTTATGGTAGGAAATTCTCAAAAAATCTTCACAAATTACACTTAATATCGTAATAATTTTTGGCACTAAAGCAAAAACAATATTTTTTTATCCATGATACAATGTATGTGTTGGCTATTGCTACCAATATACCCGTGTTGTGGTCATTGGTATTCACCACCATTCACACATAAGTACTGTATTTTCTTCTTGTGAGTGAACAGTACTGTTTTTGTGGTGCTTTTAGGTCATAGACAGAAGTTATTATCTCTATTCAGGTCTTGTGATTTACATAAAAACGTCTAAAACAGAACATCTAAACAGAGTATAGTACATGCACTTTTAGATTTAACACTAAATACATTTATTTCTTTCTAACAATTCCCTTAATATCACTGAGGCAGTTAAAATTTCTGTCATTTCAAAAATGTGTTGCAAAACTCCCTATCATCAGTAGAATTCTGTTTTCTGGCTATAACAAAAGTGTCAAGAGTCATAAGTGCTCACAGTTGCCTCAGGCTGTTTGGAAAATTAGACTTTCTGATTTGGAGTACTGCATGTTCCAGTTATCTCTCAGTAAGTTGCTTCTGCTCATTAAACTGTAGGCTTTTAATAATCTGATGTTTCTTTTCTGCTTATAAATCATTAACAATTCATCTTAAATTGCAACTCAAATGATTTATTCAAATGATTAATTGTGACATGCCTTAAGGTGTCCAGTGTGCATGCCTGCTTTCTCACACATTCTCAGGAAGTGCTTCACTCCAGTGGTCTCCAACATAATGTACACAGAAACTTTCCGCTTGTAGCTTGCATCCAGGAGATCTCTGAAGATGTCAATGTCTGTGAATAAGTCCATGACAATTGCAATAACCTGCAAAGGGATGGGTAATAATGAAAACGCAATGAAAAACTGTATGATATCTGTCAAAAACATACCCATACATAAAACTGTGCACACAGACTAAAATTAACTAAAACAACAGATCAGGAAAAATGCATGGGACACTGTGAGGACTGTTCAAAAAGACTATTCTCTGTTGGGTGGAAAAAAAATGTTTGTCCCTCATTTACAAATGGCATATCATCATCATAACCTGCAGAAATCAATTCACAGAATTTGACAGTGCATCTTGCTTTAATTCATCAGTATTCCAGCTGTATGTAGTTTGTGTAAAACCTAATAACCGTTCTGCGGCATAATTTAAAAAGTATATTCTTATTATATTTTGAGCCTCATTGGAAGGAGGATCTCATCTTTTGTCTAGTCTACATTGTAATTTCCCATGATATTTAATGTACATTTGTTTTTCAAAAATCTGAAAACCTTTAGAATTTCAGTTTATTCTAAATTGCAGGTATCATCATAAAATAATACATATATGGCCTATATGAACTGTTTAACAATTGTACTTTCGATTTCTAAAAGTGCCAGCAGTGCCCAGCCCTACACTCTCAGAAAAAAAAAGTAAGGCTACATATAAGCTGTCACAGAAGTGTTACCTCTTCAAAAAGTACTGACATAGGATACCAATCCCAATACCCAATACCAATTTGATAATACCAATAGCCCTTTTTGTGTATTTAAAGGCTACATAAGGTTCAAAATAATGTACCTTTTGAAGGGGCGTTGCCCCAGTGCCAACTTTTGTACTTTTTCCCTGAGAGTGTACAGCTCAGGGCTCTGACTGTTTTATGATCTTGAGAACACGTGTAGATCTCGACACTGAACTTTGGCCAGTGTCTTATTCACAAGAGGTGAGTCACAACAAAAGTCATAAAACAAAGCTATAATACACATTCCCTACCTTCTGTGCTTGGGAGATCATTTTTCTAACGACCTCTTTGATATGTGCCTGCCCCTCATAAGGGGGCTGGGTGTGCACCTGAGCTCGAGTGACCCCGCGGTAGGACGCTCGGTCCGGCCAACCGATGTCCAGCCGCGGGACGGAGCGGTCCGAGCGGTCAGGCCAGTACTGAAGGGAGATCTCCTCCCCATCGCTGTCCCCCTGCAGCAGCTCAACGGTGTGATCGGGGGAGCCCGGGCTATACACCTCCGCGGTGCTGAGGATCCTCTCAAGTTCAAGGTCCGACAGAAAGCAGCGGGTGTTGTGTGTTTTGACGAAGTCCTCGTAGGCGCCTGGCCCCTCGTGTATGAGCGTCTCGAGCGCCAGCCGCTGCTCCTCGCTGTAGAAGAACTCCGGCTTCGACTCGTTAGTGCGCAAGTTGACGTGACTGTCATCAAGACACTGAAGCTGTGACAGTGCCATTACTCGAACTCGGCGAGATTTTTAACAGCATTTAAAATGGATTTGCGTATAATTAACCCGTTCGGGCTACTTAAACCGATTTAAACTACACGAAAAGGCGCGCGCGTGCACTGTAAGATCCGGTGCTGTTCATCAGTTGATCCTGTCAAGAAGTGCGTTCACTCGCGGATGCTGGAGCAGGTAAACGTGCGCACCTTTGTCACGTGACTCACTGTCAACCAATGGTAAGACAAACTCAAAACTTTATGGCGTTATTCAACTTCGCTGAGTAGTGGGAATGTTTTGTACGCCAGCTTGAAGTTAAACATTTAATTTTATAGTACAACTTTGTAGTCCATGTGTAGCAACTTACATTTTTAAAAGAACAACCGAAATAGCTTTGGAAACTGAGGTATGACTGTGTGTAATTTATGATGTGTAATATATTAACATGACGTAACCACAGATGTAATCATAAACAAATAAATAAACAATATTCTAATACCAGTTGATGATAAAACACTATCTCCCTTCAGACTTTTTGCAGCACATCAGAATGTCAGTTAATAGAGTTAGACCTATGCAATGCTCCAGAATGAGCTTGATCATTTTGTATCAGCTTTTGTATTTTGCTGTCTGGACCCAATGCCCTGACTGAAGACGACTGACATATGCACGCTATTATTTTATTGTACATATATTTTTTGTCATCATATGGTAACATTTACATAATCAAATCAAAATAAGACAATGACAGTTCTGAACAATATATACACAGAAAAAAGTGCAATAAATATAGCAATTGATTAAAGAGGTTTTTGAGTTAATATCCAAATTTCAAAGCAAAGTGCAGTGAAGAGATTTTACTAATACTATTAAAAATCCCCTTTTGCATTTCAATGCACCAGTGTATGTTTGAAGATTTTTTTTTTAATGGTGCTTGATAGTTTAGGGTGTTTTTCCTAAAAAGCCAACAGGTGTCATCTTAGTGTCAACAGCAGGATTTTGCTTTAGTAGATGTGGCTGGGTACGTTCATTTCTGTCTGTTTGCAAAGTCATTTCCAAACTTACTCAGCTCGATCCTTCCACTTGCATTAAACCACTAAAAGATGCTAACAATCGGTTTCTGATTTGTGCTGCATTTTGTGTCGTTATCGTCCTTCGGGGTCAGTGATAGATGGGCTGGACGTACTCAGGGGGGAAAAATCCCACACGGCCACGGCAGCGACCTTTCCATCGCTGAGAATCGGAGCAGTCCAGCAGGTCTATGACATCACCCCGCAGGAAGTGCAGCTGGGAGTTGTGCTCTGGATTGAAGTCAAACAGGGCATGTGCGTGATGGGGCCTCTGATGGGAAACAATAACAGACAAAGGTCATTATTCCTGGGCCTGCCTTTACATTTTCCACATTTAGGTTCATTTTTGACGTAGTATTTCATGTGCCTCACTGCTACGATTACAACAGAGAGATTTTCGGAAAACCGGCAATCAGGTAATTGTTTACTTTATATGCAAAGTATGCTGTATTGCTGTTACATACAGTTGCATGTGTAAGTGTTGCTTACCTTTAGTGTGTGATCTGCATCTCTCAGAAACACAGTTCTTTCCTTTGCTATGCTGTTGACCTTGTAGAAGTCCACAAGCTGATTTAAGGAAGGGAAGATCTCCTCCCAAACAAAGTAATAGCCATCTCTGTCCTTTAACACTTTGAAATGCTGTACATGATCCCCATAGCTGTTCAGAGGAGACAGAATTTCAGTATAAGTACACAGCACTACAGCATATCAGAGTGTTTTCAGAATAAAAATCTAGGATTTCAAAAAGTGAGCAAACAGAACTGCAATAACGGCAGTTTTATTTTAATATTATATGTTTGTGCTATTGTAGTAATCATTAT
>NC_056709.1:17695918-17703938 GCF_018831695.1 Puntigrus tetrazona | reverse complement strand
GTTTAAATATTTTTAATAACTTAATCTTATTGTAGTAAGTTGCAAACACAACGCATTTCAGCTTTATTTCAATTAATGAAAACATTTCAGTTAGTTAACAATAACAACACTGTTCCAAACATCATTTCCCCAATCTGCCGTTGTGTCTAGATTGCAGATACAAACTATGTATGTCAGTAGAACAAAAATCCTGCTATGGTCAGTTGATTTCAGTTCTGTTTTGGGCCACAAAAAATTCTTTAAAAAAGTGACCATACACAAACATTTTGAAACCAGAAGACTTCAAAAAAAGAATTTGCTGGGTTTTAAACAATCATGACAGGTCTTATTTTTACATTTTAGGATCTGTAAACAGGGTACATCTGTATGTTGAGTACATCTGTACTCAATGCAGGTCAAACATTTAAAAAAAAAAATAGCATGTCTTCTAAATAAAGTTTCTTTGGTTTCTTTAGTGTAGAAAGCTCCTAGACATCTTCTGCAAATATTCTCTTCAAAGTCGTGATAACATTTAAATAATTCAGTTTTTAAACAGGAAACTTTCTTTCAGCTGCATGACGAAGACATGTCTAAAGATGAATCGCGCTTTACGAATATTAATAAGATATTTCGGAGTAAAGCAGATCAAAGGTACGAACGTGAGTCATCCCATCATTTTTTCTGCGTTTCACAATGATACACATCTCTCTGCTTTCTGCAGCGCAAAAGTGCTAAAATCCATTTGTCACTCAGTTTACCTGAAAACCAAGTGCCAAGACTTGCTCATTTTAAGAAAGTGGAAAGGGTAATGTTGCATTTCAATAAACCTAAAAGCTTGTGAAATGCTGTACTTCCTCAAAAGCTTCCCGAAAGTCGATGCTTCATTCGTAAGTGCTATTTTTACGTGCTGATTAAACTAGTCACAAGCACAGCTAGGTCCATCCAGATTAGGTAGTTTTAACAGAAATAAAGTCTTTGCCTAAAGTTCTGGTGATGAGGTTAAGGACATGGGGCGACGACAGAATTAAATGTAGGTGTGAATGATGTGGTGTTTCGATGCTGGACGGTTGTAAAAAAACATTTCACTGCATGTCGTACCATGTATGTATGTGTATGTGACAAATAAAATTTGAATTTGAATCCAAAAGTGGAGCTGTCAGTGCCATTAACATTGACCTACTTTCAGTGCTTAAATCTTCAAAGCCGTTGTGGTTTTGTAGCAAAGCAGGTACATCTCGCATGTATTGAAGTAACAGCAAATGGCTGTGGTGTGTTGCATTGTCTACAGCTTACTGCTGTTTTAAAGCTGTTTCTTACAAAGATTGACAGTTTAATCATTTTATCTAGTGAACAGCCCAGTGGAAGCTTTAGCTCCCCAATGCAGGATTACCTGCTTGCTGGCATTCTCGTCTTTCACTGAAGATGATTGATGGGCCAATGCTAATAATCCTTTGTCATCATTAGCGACATAATGAAACCACTCAGTGAGAAACAAATAAATATGCAGGTTGTGGATGGTTACCAAGGTGTTGCTAGGCGCTTGCTTACACCAGCAAGTCTTGTGACTGCTGAGGTGTTCTAAATTTTAGCTTGTCGCTAAGTAGTTGCTAGCCAGGTAAAAAAGTCCAATCACTGAAATAGATTAGCACCTTTCAAACAAATTTCAGACAAATTACACTCAGAGTGAAGGGTTTAATATGTGGGATTAGAATTAGGAATGTTTGCTTTATCAATTGTGAACTAACGTATATACTTTAATACGCATAGAGGAATATATCTGCAGTGGTCATGCCAGTAAAGCTATCTAAGCTGGTTTTGTTGGCATGTCAGTCAGTGTCCCACTTTAGGACACAGCAGATGGTTCACTAGATATTTCACAGCTGAGTTATCTTCTTCACCGATCTTCATTCAGCCAAGTATAGTGACTAGACCTGTGGCACACAGCCAGTGGAGACAGACAGCACCTCCTTTGTACACACTAAGAAGAAAGGTACAAAGCTGTCACTGGGGCAGTACGCCGAGGTTAAAAAGCTAAAAGAGATATTTTTGTACCTTATTTACGCCTAAATGCCAAGTGACAAACAAGTTGATATCATACAAACATTGCATTTGCATGTATTTAATGTATTTACTGTACATGTAAAAAAAATGCTGGTTTGTTTCAACCCAAATTTGGGTCAAATAACCCAGCCCAAATTTTCTAATTATTCTTTTATTCTTTTTAACCCAACTGTTGAGTTTGTCCATATTTGACACATATTTCTGTTGATGCAATACAACATCTGGTAAACAAGTGGTTACATGCACAAAAATAAAACCACCAAAAACACACTGCTATTCAAAAGTATAAAGTGGGTTACATTTAATGTTTTCAAAAGAGGTCTTTTATGCTCACTAAGGCTCCATTTATTTGATCAAAAAATAAAACACTGTAATATTGTGAAATGTTATTACAATTTAAAATAATGTTTCTATTTTAATATTTTTAAAAATGTAATTTCACCTGCTTCAAAATGATAAAGTTCTATCTGACATTTTTGTCAAAATTGAGTTATTACATGTTGTTATTCTGTGATCATTTAACCTATTTTAAACAGTATTTTAAACATGCCGTGCAAAATAAACAAATGCATACTCAGGGTATTTAAAGCATGTTAACGAATATGCTGAAACTCAAAAAGAGGAAGCTGTCATGGCCAGACATTTGTCATATCTGTTTTTAAGACGGTGGCTTACGGTCTCCAAAAAAAAAAACGGGAACATAACTACTGTGGAAAGTAAAGTAATCAGAGCATCGAAGGTTTCTCTTCCCTTTAACCCAGTTCAACTCTGGAAGGCACTGTACATTAATGTCCAACATCATCAAAAATTTACAAAATCAGAGGCGTTCCAGGAATTCTCATTGCTTATTTTGCCCCATGACCTTGATTTGACATTTCACGGCTTTAATGGACATTACGTTAGATTTCATCGATCACACAGACATCGCACCTGTGTCAGTGATTAGTAATCTGTATCCGCAGACAGCGCTCTCCCAAGGAATGCGTGCAGAGCTGCGTCACACATTAGTCTCGGACCTGCAGACCAGCTGCCGATTCCACTCTTCACGGCGTGCTGTGCAGTCATTCAATCTCACAATAACCCAAACCAGCGCTTCCACACCTGAGGCCAGCCCTCGCTCAAGACCCCAGCGCTGATTATCCCAACCATCTCGTTCCCGGGATCCCAGACGGGCTTGTGCTCTACCATCCAAACCCAACTCAGCCATCGAGAAGTGGATGGTAACGAGCCAGTCAGAATAATAATGTGATTCCAGCGCCAGCGCACTTGATGAATTTTAAATGAAATCTCTGCTCCGACGTAATAGCTTTCTGATGCTCTCATTTTCAGACGACTTCATGGTACATTTTCTTAAGCAGCGGAGGATATTGGCGTCCTTTGCAAAGTAGGTCAGATGGGTTTTGATGGACCCTACAGTTCTTCCTCATTATTCAGTTACTAGTTATGCTTTTATGAGGCATGCAGCAAACAACAAATTACTGTGACCCCAACAACAGCGTTCACAGCAGGCTTGGTTAAGAAGGCTGGGATGTGTCTTACCTCACAGACATGGAGAATTCTCCAGGTGCGCTCTCGCTCTCTCTTACTAAGAAGCTTCCACACTCCTGCTGGCGCAGTCGATTCTCGGCCACATGTCTGGAAATACGGCCCGCAAACCACCTGTGGGCGAGATACAGGGGCACAGCAGCGCTATTAGACATGCGATAAACAGTTAGAAAGGTTGCTGTACCTTAAATAGCATGGCGTGTATGTTTTTATACACTTATTACTGTGTGGAAAACGGCAGACAAACTAGAAGAAATTCCTGTTTAAGAAAGGTCGCTCTTTTATAGCTCAGCAGATACTGGTGTTATCTTATGCTCACCAAGGCCGCATTTATTGATTACAAAATACAGTAAAAGCAGTAACACAGTGGAATAACTGTTTTAACTGATCATTTTAAATGTTCATGTGATGGCAAAGCTGCGTTTTCCCAGCATCATTAATCCTGTCTTCAGTTTCGCATGATCCTTCAGAAATCATTTTGATTCGATTTTTTTTTCACCTTTATTTATGCAGTGTTTTACACAATACAAGTGGACAATAACAAAGAGTAATTTTTTCAGTTAAATACAATTCATTGATGATTCAGGGATGTCATCATCCAGTTTAGCTCTCATCCAATAGCGTATTTGCAGTCAAGCGTCGCCAACTAAGCAAGTCAAAGGCGACAGTGACAAGGAACCAAAACGCCATTGGTGACAGAAATGGAGAACAACCAGGTCCAGTTCAGATCAGTTCTGCTGTTATTCCTGATGTTTATCTTTAAAAACAGTCTTTGCTTCTTAATGTTTTTAAGAAAATAGGACTGCAATAGGACATAAAGTAAAAAAAAAACTATTTTGTAACATTATAAATGTATTTAATTTCACTTTTTTACCAAATCTAATGTCAACTTCCTTGTTGAATAAAAGTACACTGCTATTTATTTGTAAACTATTGTTGGGGTCACTATAAGCGTCCTTGCCAGGATTTCTATATTGCCTAAAATGTCTAGGTTTTGGCATTGTCTGTGTGCAGAACGATCAGTGTATGACATCGCTTCCTTATGTTTTCAAAACACTCTCGAGGTACATTAAATCAAAGGAATACAGAAATCCTGGCAATCCTGGGAAAAATGGTTCTTATGGTCACCCTACTTTGTGTGCATGTTTACATCGTATGATGCAACAAAATATACCAGTTCAAATAACTTGGTCCTGGAAGACTTTTTGGGGGAAAATTTAAAGTTTATAATAATATATTTTATTTATGATAACACACGTTAGTATATTGGAGTCACATTTGCTTTTTTTTCTCATCTGAGAAGCAGGAGACTGTTCAATTCTCACATGTGCTCTTTGTTCCCACGACCATTCTGATCTAGTGCGTGTGAATCAAGACTGTACCACCAAAGTCAATACCGACACAAGTCAAATCAATACTTTCCAAGGTTTACAGATAATAAAATTGTACTTACTTGTGCGGCCTTAAGCTGATGTAATTTTTAGGTACATAGCCCTTCCTGTTTACCAACTCTGCTGTGTACCAGTTAGGATCATCTTCCATATTAGTGATCTAGTGGATGAAAAGACAATAAGCAAATCATAAAATTCAGCAAGCAATGCATAAACCGACACAAAAGTGCTCTTGCCTTGAGTACATCTCCCTTCTGAAAGCTAAGCTCGTCGCTTTCCGTGGCACAAAAGTTGTAAAGAGCTACTGCTTCCATCCTGAGCTGGAGGTGAAGCCAGATCCCAGAAGATCAATGTGGGTAAACGTCCCGCCCCAGATACAGAATATAGAAGTGAGGAAAAGATGAGCCCAGAGAGCATCCACGCTGAAACAGCCCGTCCAGAGGCACACACGCTCGCTGTCAAACACCGCACCGAGATAAATGAACCGAGAGAACAAGCATGAGAATGTGTGTGGGTCTAAAAGAGAGAGAGAGAAAGAGAGAGAGAGCTTGTGGGAGGGAGGCAGGGGTGGCAGTTCCTGTCTCAGTGTGCTTTAATAGAAGGAAATACAGCTATGTGAGAAACAGGAAAGTTGAAAAAAGGATGGGAGGACAACGAAAAGAATGGCCTCTCGAAAACTTCCCCTCATCAGAGAGCAGGACCTGCGTATTACAAGTGAAAAACAGCACGCATGCGTTGGCCCGACGGCCGCTTTATGAGCAGATCTGTCACTGAGCAAGTGTTTCGGCTTCTCCTCAGATGTTGCTAACACTTCTTCTGTCGGGAAATAGCTGGAGATGAATCGAATCAGCTGAGGAATTCATCTGGAAGAATTTTTGATTTGAAGAACATATGTGCTTTGAGATGAGTAAACGTCCCCAGAGCTGCGTGACTCACTAAACACCTCACAATCAATGTTTCTCTATCGGTGGTGCTGTTTAGCCCTGAAATGCACACCAACATCCAACATTTTCGGCTAGATTTTTCATAAGAAACGGTCTTGGCTTTAAAATGAAACCTTTAGCTTTTTCATATGTTTTTCATATCTGTTAACTAACTAGTCCTATATCCTATCAATGAACATATTTACATTTAGTAAGAAAGGAGAAAGCAAGTCGGCAGATGCTTTCGCAAACTGATTTACTATTAAATGAGGTTAAAGACATTCTCTCTCGCATCTAAATGATCATTAAAATGTATTTTCATTGCCTACACAATTCATTTATATATGCATCTAATTGTATTTCACTTGTTCTTGCTCTCAATTTAGAGTTAAAATATAGCATTTTACTGTTAGATGTCACACTCGAGACATCGTGATCAAATTCAAAGAGTCTGTCTTGGCATTGCCTGTGCAAGAGGACTGTAATGGGACTCATTACGCACACAGACAGTCATTATTGCTGTTTGAGCTGATGTTATGAGCGCTCCCCAAGGCAGAGAGGAGCTGTTTACAAATTCCCTTTCAGAACATCTGAAGTTTAGCCATAAAGAAAGAAAGCTGCTTCATGAATGATCACTTAAATGTGATAAACCTGCTGTATGGGCACAGGATTTCAAGGGCACAGTATTTTCCATGACTTCAACTGTTACCTCAACTTGGAAACACTGCACATGAGAAACTGCTGGAGGTGTGAAGCTGCTTACAAAAAGGTGCATTGCCGGCCGGAAGCCCATTGTAAGATTAATCTCACCACTGAGAGAAGTTAGAAATATGCGTCAGTGAACGTCTTCATTGATTTAATGAAGTTCCATTTTATATATACTTGACACTCGACGATATAAACATTATATGGGGGAGAAAAAGGGCTTCCTGAGCATGAAACAAGGAAACCACAAACAGAGGGGTGTCTCTGTGAAAGAGGTTGTTGAAAAATGTACATACTCTTCATGAGCTAAAATTTCTCATATGGCCACGTGACCTATGATTAATATACACACTGTTTGCATTGTCATTTAGAAAGAAGTTATGCATGCTAAAAAAATACAAGTCTGGGGTGAAATTTTCTCCTAAACAGTTAGTTTAGTATAAAATAAAAAGGATAAACCAACATAATTAAGTTCACAATTAAGTTTGAATTAAAGTTGAACTGTAAATAAGCTTCGTTGTACATTATTATTCAGACCTTGTGGATAGTACCATTAGATGATGAAAATTACACCTGCTTGACAAAAGAAACAAGAAGAGCACCATTTTATGTCTAGAAGTCATGTGAAGGAAATTATGCAGATTGGGCAACATTTCTAGATTGCTAAATGGAAACTACTGTTTTGCTTCACTGTAGGATGTCACATGCAGGCTGTTTGCAGAAATAAATGCGCGCATCATGAAAGGGACCACGCAGCTTTGCTTACATGGCTCTTTTACGTTCGAAGACCGGGCTTAAACATGTTTAGAGGAGAATATTATTGTTTACCACATAATGAAGGGAAGACAATGATGAGACGTGATAACTTGTTGTAAAACTGACAGTCTGAATGATTGTACACACGTTTAGAAGTTGTTTCACTTCACCTTCCCCACAGCCACAGAAGATTTATCATTACACGTCTGTTTTAGCACCATCACAAGGAAAATCTGCACCATGCTGCCCCTTACCGGTTCTTTCGTGTCATTACTACTAAATCTAGTCTAGCCCAGTCTAATGTTTGCCTCACATTTCACTAAACATTCTTCTTTAATTTGTTGAAGCGTTGTCTTTGTCCAGCTGTTTTATTTCCAAAAGTCAAATAGAAGATCCACATTGTAACACATACATTATTTCTGTAATTAGTAGTGAAATGGTATTTTAGTTGCTAAAAAGCATCAAATCATGTTCTTTCCTATGGTTTTATTGTAGTAAAAGTATAGTAATCATGTTTTGCTACAAATATCATTTTTAAATACTTAATTTGTGGTTACCATGGTTCAACCAGCAATTCTAAGAAACAGAAATTCAGAAACAATTCTCAACGTCTCTGGGTTCAAGTATAGTAAGCATTTATTATTATTATTATTATTATTA
>NC_056709.1:17681913-17695818 GCF_018831695.1 Puntigrus tetrazona | reverse complement strand
TATATATATCATAGATGCGTCGATAGTAATGATTACATTTTTTGCTTGTCATTGAGGCACTATTTTTAAAAGGTTGCTTTAGAACGGTACGTTATTCACAGTGATGTTCATCACAGGGAGGAACGGATGAATTATTGCTACAGATAAATTAATCACCAGTGCCATGTCCATTTACGTATACTTTTTTTGGGCCTGAGAAATACCTCTTTCGCATTTTTTATCATCCTCCTGGCCGCTTCTTTGCAACTATAAATGCACTCTCCATAACTCGGCTGGAAGTAGGCGACGGCGCGTGTTACTCCACGGAAAGAGCCCGCGGTGAACGCAGGCCAGCCCATCTCTAAAACCGGAGGCTCAATATCTGAGATGTCGGGAAAGTAAGTGACAGATGAGCAGTCCAGTGTGCCAGAGTGGTCCAAATGAGAATCGTCCCCGTTCAAAGAGAGCGATCCGGGCACTACAGCAGCGCGGGAGATGCGCCTGATCTCTTCGCCCGAGAGAAAGTTAGGGATCCGCTCTTTCTGCAGGAACCCCGTGAAGGCTTCGACTCCGCCGGCGACCAGCTCCTCCAGAGCGAGTCGGTGTCTCTCGTTGTAAAGCTCTTTCAAGTTCAGGTCTTGGCCTGTCCTCGGCGTACGCCAGCCCGGCGAATCTTCAAGACACTGGGAAAGCGCCATAACGAAAGTTTATTAATCGCTCTAACGTCTCCTGAGACGAATACTACACTCTCTATTAACACCTGTGTCCTGTACTGTCAGAGGTCCCAGCCCACCGCCGGACGGCCATTGGTCGCCGCGTTGTTGCCAGTCAAGTTGTGGCGTCACGTGACCGGCAAGTAAGAACGCCATTGGTTAATGTGCCCTGCGTTTATTGGCCGAGAGTTTGAATTTGGAGGCAAACAAAGGCGGCGTGGAGGATCCTCCTCTGTGTTGTTGAACGTGAAATACACACGGCGGTGTTGTGAAACTAAACGGCCTCATAAAATACAAGTAATACGCCATATAAACACCAATATAAAATCAGCTAAGATTATGGCTGTCTAAGAAGCACTCCTGCAAAACTGATTAAGTAACTCGTAGGTTGTTAGCAATGCATATATATTATTTATAAAAATATCAATGATGTTATACAAATGTGCTATGCTCATCTTAATCGGTAATTTGTAACAGAGTGAATGTAGCAAAAAGACTAGCTCCATTCTTCTGTAATCGACTAAACCATTGCATAGACTTAATGTATATTTTATGCTCAGGCACAAACTGTAAAGACTTTTATTA
Organism: Puntigrus tetrazona; assembly: GCF_018831695.1. Lineage (NCBI taxonomy): Eukaryota > Metazoa > Chordata > Actinopteri > Cypriniformes > Cyprinidae > Puntigrus > Puntigrus tetrazona. Next base: position 17,694,541 of record NC_056709.1, on the reverse strand, counting down.
GAATTAACTCAAAAGATTTTAACATTACGGCTCGAAAAAATACAGTTTATTAAATACACTTTTAAATATCAAATTAAATTGAACAATTAATCCATCAATTATAAAAAACACACACACAAACAACAAAATAACAGCAATGTAATAGATAACATAAAAACAGCAAACCTCTCTGACAAATGTGTTAAATTCTCTGCCTTTCAATTATATAGTTCAGTCTACTGATCTTGCCTTGATTATATAGTGATTATTCAATAGCTACAGCAAAGGTAATGATATAGTTTGGTGGACAAAATTCATTAAAAATCTGCTGTAGGCCTAATTTTAGAACAAATAAAATTAGTGCAAGAGAAACACATTTGTGCCATTGGACTTTTGTCTCAAAACCTTATTACCGAAATACAGTGACTGTGACAACCTCAATTTCCTCTGTGTAATATTTATAAAGCTAAACTATGTTCATTGTGCATTTACACCAGAAAATGAAAAATTTGTGCCGAGGCCTTAATGAAGGAAAAGCCCAAACCGCATGGCAACCGTCTCATAATGGACAGTAGGTGTTTTCGGGCTTTATCCAATCAGATTCATCTCTGCCTGTACTGTCAAAAAAAAAAAAAAAAAAAAAANNNTGTAATTGCCACAGTGGCGTGAGGGGGGAGCCCCTGGATAGCAGGTCTTCCACCGCGTCCTAAGAAAAGAAAAGTAAAGACTTGGAAACATTATACGTATTTTATGTGGGTGCACCTACAAGGACTGAGTATAGCACAACCTGTTGATAATAGACGGGCCAGTGTTTGTTGCACTCTGGTTGACTGGATGTTATCAATTCGGCTGTCTGTGGGAACTCTCAGATTTACTTTCACCTTACGTGACCCTCTCAAAAAGAAGTAGCAATCAGTGTTTCTGAAACTGTTAATGGTTAAAATGGCAGGACCAAGGACACGCTTGAGCACAGCTGTGCATATTCATCATCATTAGTTATAAAAAGTATAAATATTTCTGGCGATTATAACCCAAAGATAACAACAGGAATACTAACTGGTAATTGTGGCAAAACAGTAATAATAATATTAACAAGGGCTACATATTAGGCTACTATACTGATAAAAAAAAAAATATCTGTGTTTAACTGTGTGTTGCACAACATCAACATCATCACCCCTTTTATTCTATTCCACGGATAATACCAATAATAATTGCATTCAGTTGCATGTTGCATATTAATTTCCCCTGGCCATGTTTGTGTAGCACTGGAGATCATATTCTATTCTATTTTATTCCAGTATTAGTATGTACAGCATGCTGCACAACAGTTTTCAATTTGGTTGTGTGGCTAATGATATTCTATTCTGTTCCATTCTGATAATGCGTATTCCGTTGCATGTCGCACATTAATTCTCCCCGCACATGTTTGTGTATCAACGGGGTTCCTGTTCTATTACGTTCCATTCTATTGTAACGATACGAACTGCGCGTTGCGCAACAATTTCCAGTTCGGACGCACGGCTATAGAGGTTTTTCGTGGCGTTGTGTTTTATTTTACTGTGTTTTATTTTACTCTGTGGCGTAGCCTGTCGCTTTCAAACATGCGTTGTGTAGTAGTCTGTATGTAGTAGGCACATGCTCTCGATCGGTCGTCTTCTACTATGGTTGTTTTCCCCCCTCGTCCTTATACGACCTACTGACCGAAAGCGCTGCTCCATATTTCTGGCTATATTAGACATTTGCGCATGAGTCACTCCCTTCAGTGTGTCTGCTCAGCCCGTCCTAGAACAGAGAGGGGTAGGATCAGGATTTTGGGTTTGGGTGACGCGTTTTAATCACGTGCCCTTATTTGAGAGCGCCTGGCGTACATTTCTTTCCCTTCTCGCCACTCCAGCAGCGCCCATGTCAGCCGGGCACATAATCAGTGTGCCATAAAGCAGTAGATGCTCCTTATCGCGGTGACCCGACGGGTTCACGTTAGTTCACAGGGTTCATCTGAGGAGAGGTCTCGGCCCCTCCTGTTCCCCCGAGACCCGGAGCGGAGCGAAACCTAAATGTTATTTATTTCTGTATCAATAACGGATTTCCATTCGCAGTCACCAGAGCCGACGGAAAGGTAGGGAACTTTGACTTTTCAAAGAAGTGAAAGCGATTTATTTAGGCGACGCGAACAGTCTTCAAAAGTAGTTCTAGTAGAGAGAAGCGTGCCTTGTTATTCCACTCATATGCGGCGCGTGAAGTCGCCTCTATGTATAAAATGGCGACAGTAGATGGGAGTGCTTAGTTAAAAATTTTGGTAATAGCCAAAATATTGCGCCGCGCGCTACACTTCAACTCGCGAGAAACGTCTAGCCGGATGGAGGTTACTAGTGCCTCAATACGAAGCGAAAGGGTTAACTTACCAGTTTGTTACAGTTTGTTACTCAATGTTCTCGTCTGCTTCCAATTTGATTATTCGCACGCTACAACGTGCCTATGTGATGTTACTATAGTCCGTCCGTTCCGGAGCGTCACGCGTAAAGATTTCTACTTCAAACGGGGGTCAAAATGGGACCCGAGTCTCGGATTGATCGCCGGCGAGGAGCACGGAAATATTGGCGCATAATCGATTTCCAAAAGTGATCTTTACGATGACGAACCCGAACCTTTCGGGGGTGCCCGTAGTTTAAAGCTGGCGCAGACCTAGACAAGCATGCGCTATCAACTGTTAATGGGTACAGAATGTACTCAAACTCGGATTTAACTCTAGATCATAACCCTGGCTCTGATACCACGCGTTATAAATCATTGTTTAGAATCGCAGGCTCGCAGGGTGCTTCATCTCAACTCTCTGCCTGGAGGCTCTCTACAGTAAACAGCACTTTCTGCTAAAGTACGCTACTTTTTAAAAGTTAGCAGGCAGGATGACATGGTAAAATGCGTCAGAAGGTCAGGATGCATGCTTTCTGTAGGTCCTTCAGCATGCAGGTTGTTTCGGGTGAATGTCTGTTCTCCGGTGGGAATAGTGTTCTGGTCTGCAGTGTTGTAATAAGGCAAGGCAATATTGCCTTTCATCCTGAATTTGAGCAATTAGGACACTAAAGCATTCCGAACATGACCTTCCCAAAGTATTTGTGCCCACAGACTAAAGAAAATGCAATTTGTACATACATGCACAGTTTGCCCTTTTATTACTGTGTCAGATTAGAACAGCGTGACGGCACAAAATGAAGGACCAAATGTTAAGTCGCTTGCGTGTGCACTTTATTGTATGTTGATTTCCAGTAAAAGCTGTCCGTTTATGTAATATTCCTTGAATTAAGAGAGAGAATTGTCTGCCTAATGCCTAAGCAGAATTATAATTGCGGAGGCTCTATGTCCTCTATCCGTGCTATAAAAGCAGTCAAAATGATTAAATTATTTATAATGAAAAGCTCACTGTGCATGTAATAACAAAAATGCCCTTCTGTGATATCTCACATTACCTTATTAAATTTGTAAATCTAAAGAGTGGATGAATGTCACGGAGTAACAGACAGAAATGAGCTCCACAATAGGAGTATATCCCCAAAACCTCCCTGAAAAGCCCGTATTAACCTTAAGTACTTTTTGAGACAAACTTTTGGCTTAACGGCGGAGTGTCGGCCATACAAGTATTTCAGCTGCTCCAGCTCGGTTTTGTATGGAGGAGCCTGGCATTCGCCGAGACCTGGCACTTGACTCAGTACAATTCATGGTGCTCCGCCATCTTTCTTTTTTGTAACTAATGAGTGTGTCGCACCGGTGATCAAACTCAGCACATCGCATCAATGATCATTTCTCCCTTATTTGCAAACTACTTTATTTCTTTCTCGTGCGAATTTCTAAATCTTTTCCGTGCTTTTTTTTTTTTAATGGGAAATTTTTCGTGCCGCAAGACTGGCGAAGTAAATCTAAAAACGCAAATAGCGCCTTTTGTAAAAATCTGGGGTGCTCTCTTCGTAAAAAAAAAAAAAATCTGCCATGATTACAAAGCGGAAAAAGGGACGGATCCTCATTTGTTTCCAATTTGTATACTGGCATAAACAAATAGCACAATCAAACAAAATATTTGGAGTTTTGTCTCTTTTGGGTTGGAGGGCTGCGAAAAATGTCCCCCAAGTGTGTGTTTTTTGGTGAAGAATAGAGGATTTAGTCCCCTCTGTGTGTTGTGGGCAAGGAAAGGGAAAGGAGAGGGGTTGCTATGGCAATGTTAACACATGAGTGGCAGCGCAGACTGGCCTCCCAAGAGTCCGTGCAGCAGTCACCGAGGTAAGGGGGGCAAAGTGGGCACTTCTGATGGCACCCAGCTTTCTGTAGTACTCGCATAAGGTTCATTGACTGGATTTAAACATAAACACGGGCCGCCCAGGAATAGCTGATGGTACAAACGCCTGTGTTGGTGGCATTTTGCTAATGAGTCACATCCTATAATGAAGGTGAACTGTAGGATGCCTCAGCGGCGCTTCGGTCTCTACATAATTAATGTGGACGTGTTTGACGCCGTCACTGATATAGCTTGCAAACAGCACGGTACAATGATGGCATGTAGTCACATGCCCATCTTACGTCCTGGCACACACATTCAGGAAATATTTCAATGGCATGCAAGCATTGAGGGCACTGCATATGGTTTCCGGCTTAGTGTCATATTTCCTTCGTAAATGGGAGCGCCATTGTGTAAAATGAAAAAAAAAAAAATGGTCACGACAACCTCATACTCTGACCTCCTTTTTTCTCGTATTTATAGGAATATAATTATTATAGCATGTGTGCACTGACCTTTGCTATGGCTTCTTGGCGTTAAACAAAAGTCTCATTCACGCAGCGCTTATGAAAGATGGTCATGTTAAAATTGACCGATATCCCTATAGGCTTATTCATATCAGCCTCGTGTAATAAAGCAAGATCCAGGCTGAAAAATAAAAGGACGTCATGATCGTGTCTGGGAGCACTGTGTATTTCAGGCGATTATTTCGGTTATTTTTATTTCATTTTTTTTCCTGAATGGTTTCCTCCGTCATTTAAAAGACAGCTAGGACTGGTGGAAAAAAAATATATACACATGGACACCACATTGTTTTTTATCAAAAAAAATTTATTTATAGTCTAATGAAAGGGAAGCTCATGAAAATTCAAAGAAGTCTGAGAGATTTAATCTGCACACTTTATCTGGTGCCAGTTTTTTTCATTGAGGGAGGGATGTTAGGATATATACGCTGCGATGACTTTACTACATATGGTGGACATTCACATTAACGGTCAATGCAAGATATTTACATAATTGTTAAAGCGGAACAGGAGGAAAAATGTGAACCGCAGATGAACTTTATCCTAAAATGCTCCCGCACTGCCTGAAGTGTGGAGGAGTGCACCAAAAAAGAAGAGGATTTAGAAGGGTGTGGGAGTGTCTGTGTGTGTGTGTGTGTGTGTGTGTGTGTGTGTGAGCATATGATCAAATAAAAGAGAAGTGGGTACAATGTGGCATGTCAGAATACAAACATACTCGCAGCTTCAAAAAATGTGACTGTTTATAACAATCTGTTTATTTTAGACCCCTTATCTTCATTTTTTTTTTCCTGAGCACATTTTGTTGCTGCGCAGAAAAACAGAGATTTTATTTCAGCGGCCTTATGAAAGATTTCCATGCTGAGAATCTATTGATATCTTTGCAGGCTTATTCAGCGTGGTCCCATGTAATAAAGGACGTCCAGCCTGGGATGCTTCGGCCTTTAATCAATAATGAGAGAGGATCTTTTATTATGTAAGGCCCGTATTGCCAGGCCTTTGGCCTCACACTGCATTTAATACTGTGCATCACTATCTCAAATGTTCAAGCAGAGCCAGCCTTATTAAATGTGTAACACGTAACATGATGTAATATTTTAGTTTCGAACTGCTCAAAGACGTAAATGTAGGTCAGCGTTGTTGTGCTAATTTTCAACTAAATCTACTGCATGCCTTGACTCCACAGGTTGCCAGGATAAAAAGGCCTCCGGTTTCTCTGCTAAAGCTACGAAAGTACTGAGGCACACAGTAGCAGGATAGACTGTTTTGTGTGAGACTGGTTCACCCCGGTGCTGAAACACGAGGCCTCTCTTTCTGAGTTCCCTTTTCAATAGCTCACTGTCTGGAAACCTCTTGTCCTGTGTCTAATCGCACGTCTCGGTTGCCAGATAAAGCATCCCATTCTTTGATGAGTGACCTGTTTTTTTTTATGTAACATTTTTGAACCATCTCCTGCTTGTCCGCTGCTAATCAGGCTAGTGGTTCAAAGTTTGGGTGGTGGAGTCATCTAGATATTAGCGAGTTTGTTGTGGTTAACTAGCATTTTACGATTTATATTAGAAGAAGCTGGAAAGCAGATTTTTGTTACCATCTGAGAGAATGGTACGTGCCCTCATTCATTCAGACACACTCCACAATATTTAACTCTGCTTGAACTCTATAACTTTGTAACAAAAATAAAACGAATGCGCGTTATAGTTGCTGCGCACATTTCAATAACAAAGATGGCTTTTTTGTATTCCAACCAAAGCTTTTATACACACACTTTTATGAGCAATGTTAATATTATTAAGCAACGTTTTGTATAATTTTTACTCAGAGACATCTGGCGCATTTTCAATAACCCCGATTTATGTCAGGGGTTAACATCCATTGATGAAATCTGAGTATCATAGACTCGTAAGCAGGCTGAACATACAGTAAATGCCCATGTCTGGATGCAGGGAACCAGGATTACAGCATAAGATGCTGGTGACCTAGTTTTATTTTTATTTATTTATTTTTCTGGCAGGAAGGCAGCCGTCATGAGAAATAAAAGAGTCAGTTGCAAAAGAGTACGTCATGGCCATGTCTGAGAGCACTGTGTATTTTAGGCAGTGTTTTTACTTCTGAATGGTTTTATCCTTTTTTTCTTTTTTTTTTTTTTAAAGACAGCTGGCAATATGGAAAAAATATACACATGGACACCACATTGTTTTTATTCCAAATGTATTTGTAGTCTGATGAAAGAGAAGGTCAAGGAAATTTAGAGCTAAACACTAAACAGAAGTCTTGGGTGGTTTAATTAGAATCTTTTGCAGATGCATAATGCATGGAAAAACAAGTATTATATTACTAGATTTATTCACCAGCTAGTATTTAGCTGAAATATTGAAACTGCTCTGACAAGATGAACTAATTTATGTGCTCTGCTATCAGCTTTTAAAAGTGGAGAAAACATGTTCTTTCACAAATCTTTTGCTAGTGCCATTGTTCTTTTTTATAGGTTCACACGTATTAATTAATTGATCTTATATTTATTGTTTCAAGTCGACTACGTATTTAGATATTTTTAAAAACAGACAGAAAAATGTGAACCACGCATGAACTTTATCCTGAAATGCTCCCTTACTGACTGAAGTGTGGTGTGTGGAGAAGTGCAACAAAAAGAAAACGATTTAGAAGGTGTGTGCGTGTGTGTGTGTGTGTGTGTGTGAGTGAGTGTGTGTCTGTGTGTGTGAGAGAGAGAGAGTGAGAACATGTAGAAATCACAGAGAACTGGGTTTGATGTGCTATGTAGGAATACAAACAATCACATTTTTGGGAAACAAACATTTTTGGAGTATATTTATAACAAGAAATTGTATCTTGCTATCTGTTTATTTAGGTCTCTTATAATGAAAACTTCTTACAAGCCCATTTTGTTTATTTTAGTTGCTCATAAAAATGAGATTTTATTTCAGCGCATCAGTACCACCAATGTTTCTGCTCTTAATAGTGAACTGTATTCAGGTCTGCTAGCAAAAGGTAAATAGAATTTTACCTTCATATTAGTGATTTGATTATAATAAACACTGAACAGTGGCTGGTCAGAGCTCTTCAATAAACCGTCTCTTTTTAGAAAAGTAGTTTTTTTTAATGCATATCCCATGCTGACATTAATTTTTTTTATTTTGTATCACGTTGTATCAAATTCATGTTTGTCATGTTTTCTCTCCTTAGGTTCTCAGGGAGTTGTTACTTCACTCCCTTTTACAATGGGAAGTCCTGATAGCTGAAAATTTCACCATTTTCTGGTTCATCACAGCTGGCTGATGACACCTCAACTCCATACAATTCCAGTATTTGTTTCTAACTCTTCACTCATCTGCACAATCCTATACTATGGCCAGCAAGAGGAAATCCACCGTTCCTTGTATGATTCCATCAAAAAGCAAGCACATGCGGGAGGACATCATACTAGGATGCTTACCTGAGCTCCTGCCCACAATACCCGAAGACAGCATCCTTAGTATCTCTTCAAAAGATGACGATACACAACGATTCCATGATCTCTCGAAAGCCGAACCGAAGACTTCATGCTGGGAAAGGGGAACATATAGCTGCCCTCTGTGCTGCTTTGAGTCCGGAGACTTGAACCTATTTCTTCACCATATGGACAACTGTCACATGGACTTTCATGCTCAACCAAACTTCTACTGCTTGCCTTGCAAGGTTTCAGCTGTGAAGTTTGAAGGCCTCGCTTTACATAACGCAAAATCACATCCTGAACTCCATGCAACACACAAGAGAGTTTCCTTGCAGGTTACCAAACGAGATGGGGCTACCACAGTGGAGCAAACTCTGTTTACAGAAGAGGATTTAATTGAATCCGGAATATCCATTACCAAGACACCCATAATGAAAATGACCAAAGGGGGGCACAAAAAAATTGTTGTCTCCCATACTGTTGAGGTACACCGGGCTGAGCCTAGCAGTGACAGGCCCGCAACTGTAACCAATGGCACTTCAGTAAGGACCTTACCCCTAACAACATCACCACATATCATCGGTGGCATTAGTGCCTCTCCGGTCCATAAAATCCCTAACATGCTTGGGATACCAGGGATGCATAACCGTGGTCCTCTGTGGAACTCTAATCCGTCATCGCTTGATTTGAACACTGATCTCCCAAAGGTCATGATCCCTCTAAGTAGCATCCCCACCTATGATCCAGCCATGGATTTAAGCAGTTTTCTTAAGACGTCTTTTGGTAAGTTCCCTTATCCTACCAAAGCAGAGCTCTGTTACTTGACAGTGGTCTCTGGCTTCCCAGAGGAGCAGATCAAGCTCTGGTTCACGGCCCAAAGGCTGAAGCAAGGGATCAGCTGGTCTCCTGAGGAGATTGAGGACACGCGTAGAAAGATGTTCAACACTATATTCCAAGCCACACCGAAAACGTCACGCAACCAGATGCATCACCCCATTTCCCAACACTGTGTTTCTGTCCAGGCCAACTCTTTGAGTTCTAACTATATACCACAGATACCAAAGGGAAGTGTAATGGGTTGGAAAGGAGGGGTCATAGTCAGCCAGCCTAGTGTGACCCAGGCCACATCCCTCAAGCAGCAGCAGCAGCNAGCCGCCAGTGGTCCAGACTCCACAGGTAAATATCCATCATGCTGTTGGACCTAAGGAAACTGGAAATGACTTATCTTCTCGGACAGCTGAGAACTGCAGTGTTGTAGGCAGAGGAGGTAGCGTGAGCAATCATGGACACACTGGAAAAAGTGAGACTGGCTTCAGCTCGTCCATTAAGACTGGCTTGNCGCCAGTGGTCCAGACTCCACAGGTAAATATCCATCATGCTGTTGGACCTAAGGAAACTGGAAATGACTTATCTTCTCGGACAGCTGAGAACTGCAGTGTTGTAGGCAGAGGAGGTAGCGTAAGCAATCATGGACACACTGGAAAAAGTGAGACTGGCTTCAGCTCGTCCATTAAGACTGGCTTGCCTGCCCTTCCCAAGAGTCAAAACAACAGTTACAGTGAGGGCAGCATTATGACTCTGACAAACATAGTCAGGAAAATTGACTGTCATATCAATGACAGGAACACAAATTGCACCAGCAAATCCAACATCAGTCCAACTTCCATTTATGGCCAACAGAAGGCATCCAGTAATGCTAAAGAAAACAGCAACAGCAGCTTTGCCACCACCAGCAAATATAACAATGGAAGCACTTATAAAAGCACCAGCCACAGTACTATTTGCACTAAAAGGGAGGGAAACATCTTAGACCACACCAGCAAAAGCAACGCGGACACTAGTGTCATTTGTAGCAGCAGCAGCAACATACAAGCTGAACAATTTATACCACCCCTTACCCACAGCCTGGCCCCACAGCCTGGAAGTCTCATGGATCCATCCCTTGTAAAGAGCAAGGTATTACCTGAGCAACCAGTGACTTTGAAGCAAAGCTTTATCCATAACTCATTCCCAGATCAAAAGCAGTTTCTTGCACCCCAAGGTCAACCATACCACGTATGTTCTTTGACAGACTCCCAGTCTGCTGTGGGGGGATCATTTAGTAACATGCCCCAGAGCTCCCTTCAGTCTAACCCTACAGCGAGTTCATGTCTTCAGGAGGATACGAGTCAGCACTCCTCTCCATCACTTTCTGCTCCTCAGGAGCAACATTCTCCAAAAACCCTGCTGGGAGCACCTCAGGTCCAGACCACAAACTTTACTGCTGTCCACTACAAGGAACATGACCCCAAGCACTTACCTGCCTTAGACAAAGACTCTACGCAATCACATTTTGATAGAGAAAGATTGCACAGAAACATAGCGCAAAAAGAAAACGAGGGAAGAGTTTCTGAAAAGCACAGCGGAATTACGAATACATTTTACAAGGCTGACAAAAACGAGCATAGCAACCTAATTAACACACTACATACCTTCACAAAAGATAACACTAACAAGGCTAAACAAGGTATGCCACTTTTACGACAATATATACAAGAAGTGGACCAATGGGAAAGCAACAGTGACTATCATGAAGAGCCAAATGTGAGCCCTATGAAGATAAACGTAATAGCGTTGAACAAAGAAGAGAGTTTGTACAAGACCAACAGCAAGCAGCTAATCAGCAAGCCGTTGGAGAACTTTATCAATGATGGTGGTCCCAGCCAAAAGAACCAGTCTTCAGAATGGCACGAAAGCTACCTGCATGTACCGGTGGAGGCTGAGGAGCGTATTTCTGATATAAGTAACACTGAACCACATCAATCAGATAACCTTGTGGGGCTTGAAACAGAGCAAGTTAAATGCGATCTACGCCCGGAGCGGAAAATAATTTTTCAGAGTCTAGACTCTGAAACTACTATGCTGCCGATAAAGAAAAAATCAAAGGAGGCTATGATGGATTTAGACAAACCAACTACAGGAGAACAAGACTACTGGGAGATAAAAGATGAAGAGCATCAGCAACCAATGGGCAACCAGAGTTTGAGGGGGCATCAAGCGCAAGACAGTCAATCAAGGTAATGGCTGCAGACCATTGATGGACCATTGATCAGGTTATTTGAGAAAAATAAAAACAGCTAATTTTAAGCGTCTTCCCAAGAGACGCATTGTAGTTTTTCTAGCAACTGACTTGTTGATTCTTCAACTGCTGTCTACTACTCTTGGATTGTCACATCACATAACAGTGTTTAAGGTAATCAAAGTAGCGCAAATTTTAAAATTAGTTTAATTGGGAAACGTGAATTAAATTATGTGCATATTAACAATATTTGGCCTTTTGATCAACTTATTTTTGATTAGTCACTGCCACGCACATGATTATGTGCTTTATTTAAAAGGCTATTTTTGGCGTTAGTGAAGGCTGAGCTAATGAATTATAGATTTACTCAAAGTGTGTCTTAACGTGAATAAATGATGAAAATTGTGTGTAGCAAAGTGCCGGACTCTCGGATCTCTTGTGGAGTTCATGGTGTGATGCTGTTCGTTGTGTTTTGGCTGGTCTTACACATCTTTTTCCTCCCCAACAGGGACTGTCTGAGAGGAGAGCTTCTGAAAGTTTAAGGACTTCACTTCGTGAGGCGAAGAGGCCGAAGATCCCGTATTCATCCTGAACATTACATTTCTTGTTTTCTTTCAATATGACAGCCGATGAGATTGTAACACATTTGTGATGGTCAGTGGATTTGTTTTCTGAAGGTGGCCCAATCCAGAGAGTAGCCGCTACAAATGTAGGTCTGATTTGATTTAGGTAAATTCTGTGTAGGAAACTATGATGTATATGCTTGAAACTGCACTATTGAGGGTGTACTGGACGTTAGGAATGTCAGTTAGATATTGTGATACTTTGTAATATGTCAGATAATCAGCACTTCTGCAATGCCTTGGGTTTTACGATAGTCGTTGGGATATTCCAACCCGTTTTCCCTTCATGTCCAGATCAAATAAGTTCTCCATGGCTTATTTTTTCACACAACATTGAGCAGTTGGCGACAAATCATGCACTATAACTCGCTTTAGTGGTGTCTGTCTGCACACACAACAAATTGGCCAGACATTGCCTTAAACATCACCTTTCTATTTCTATGACTGGCTGCACAAACAAGCTTCTCAGCAACTGTGTTGATGTGTGTATAAATTGGGGGTTTGAAATCCCAACAGAACTGCTGCTATATCTTCGGAGGTGTTTTTTTATAAGCATTAACAAGACTATTATATGTGAAAAGCTTAANNNAGTGTGCTTACAATCCGAGGGGTATTACAGTTCTCATTGACAGTCAGATCAAGTGCTCTGCTAACTGGATATTCCCTGTGTTTGAGTTGGGCTACGATATATAAATATATATAGTATATATATATATATACACACACACACAT